>NC_055695.1:3852227-4132227 GCF_017639745.1 Melanotaenia boesemani | reverse complement strand
AACGTGAGAAAAGGCAATATGCTGAAATAAAATGTAAATTATATCAAAACATGTTTCAATAAGAAGCAGATGTGAAAAGTAAAATAGTAAAGATTGACCTGCAACAGAAAAATTTGAAAAACTTGTTACCACGAGATTCACAAGTGTTTCAGACTAAATTTCAGATCTTTTTATTTCAGATGAAATGTTGAGATTTGAGGGAAAATACAAACAAGTTGCTTTATGTGTTTGCAAAAGCCAAGTTTATTCTCTTAATAATGCATCAAAATACCAGAAAAATGGACATTCGAGGCAAGGCAAGTTTATTTGTGTAGCACATTTAATGTTCAAGACAATAAGTGCTTTACGTAAAACAGTATTAGCCTACGGTGCAAAGAAAGCATTAAAAAGTAGCAACAAAGAAGCAACAAAGAGCAAAAATCAATCAATTCAATGAAAAGAAAGTTCAAATTCTAAAGGTTTTACATTGAATTTCTTTAAAAGATAAAAAGTCAAGCAATGGGAGTGTGTTTGATCTAGCTTTAGTTGTAACTTCTTCACAGGAAGTAGGCGAAACTCTCACAAAGAAAATGCACGAAATACGATGTTTTTTTAAGAGATTTCTGTAGTTACTGGGTAAATGTATCCAATATAATGAAAAATTGTGATTTAGACAACACATTTTGTACTGTAAAGTGTGATTGTTTTTTTCTTATACTTCCGTTAGACGGTAGAACTGCTAACATTGATGGCTATCAGCTAGCAAACCAGTAATTTACATCCCCTCTGATTTATTTCTGCAAGTAGGAAGACAAGTAGCTCACAAAACATATCTTCAACATTGCCTCATATATATATATATTATTTTTTTTAAGTATAAACCTTTAAAGGAACAACTTTACATCTAAAGAAAGATTTTTCTTGCTAGGTGTTTGTATTTGTACCATGTTTCCCTAAGCCAAAAATAAATAAATAAACGAAAACCCCCCAAAAAATCTCTGAATCATTCTCCACATGTAGTTTTTATGTCATTCTGTATTATGTTATTTCATAAATAGAAGAGCAAATAGAAGAACAACTTTACATCTAAAGAAAGATTTTTCTTGCTAGGTGTTTGTATTTGTACCATGTTTCCCTAAGCCAAAAATAAATAAATAAACGAAAACCCCCCAAAAAATCTCTGAATCATTCTCCACATGTAGTTTTTATGTCATTCTGTATTATGTTATTTCATAAATAGAAGGTTTTAAAAGTGCAATTTGCTAAAAATGAGAGAAGCTACAATAGCTAGCACTGTTTTTAAACTAAGTTAAGCTAACTGATAGCTAACTAAAACTGTTGCATTTGTTTCACACGTTTAGTTACTCTTATTTAAATTCCCAGCTAAATGTAAGTGTGCAGCCTGTAAGTGACCCATTTTATGGTTTATTCTATCACTTACCTCTACCAAGGCGGAGGTCATGTTTTTGCAGGTGTCGGTTTGTCCGTCTGTTATATCTTTATCTGTTTTTATATTTCAAAGAGTTACAGATGGATTTTAATGACATTTTTAGGAAATCTCATACATGGAATAAGGAAAAAGTGATTAGATTTTGGGGGCGATTGGGATCACCTCCTGGGCTCTGGAACTTTTTTAAAGGATTCTTTATTATGGGTAGATAGGAATAATTTTGCAATTACAGCTTCTAACTCAACAGATAATGTCCATATTAGCAGAAAAAATGTCAATGGCTTGTGGAGGTTTGTGCTCTCTGGGTGCTTCTAGTATTTTTTAGGTGGCAGGAGGATCAACTGCGACAAGTTTCCATCTTCAGATTCTGTTCCCAGCTGTTCCATTTATAAGCATATTTTGATATGGTATGTGGGCTTAATTATAGTTTGGTTCTTGTCTCTTCATGTACTGATTTCCATGATTTAAATAATTGTATTGCTTTTGTTTTTTAAGTTTTGTATACATGTTTGACTGTCTGTTCGTCCCAGCAGGTCTGCACCCACACACCTGTATTGAGTTAACTTCCACACCTGCCCTTGGTTATGCGTTACCTTCCTCAGTATATAGTCAGAGACTTTCACTAGTCCTTTGTCAGATCCTTGTTTTCATTTCAGTTGTTATTCCCCTCACATCATGGTCTGTTTCTCTCATGCCACACACTGCTTAGTCTATTTGCATTTGAGGAATTGCGGCAGCCTTTGTTTTGTTTAATAAAGTTTATTGAACTTCATTAGCCAGTCTCCTGAGACTGCATCTGTGTTCGATGGCCTTCCCCACCTAAACACCTATGAAATATTTCCTGTAAGAAAGGCCAAACTATTTACATTAATTGCCCCCAACAAGTTGTTTTGACCCCATGAGTCGATATCTGGAAATAAAGTGCAAACTTTGAGGGGTTTTCCCACTGCTGAAAAAATTATTAACCCTTCTTTATTTTGTTTTAACTGTGTTTAGTCAGTAATGAACAAAACTGGATGGTTTAGCACCATAATTATAAAATAAAGGGAAGAAATGACGTGCTTTCCTTCTATGGCTCCTCTATTGGGTGACGTAATGCGTTGCTACATAAATTCACAGGATGCTTCAGTGTGTATTCTGATTCATTTTCACTATTTCGTTGTGTTTATTTGGTCTTTTTCTTGGATTTTTCAGCAGAAGCTCACCCCGTGTTATCATAGAAGTTTCTAGTGAGGATCCAGACCAATATGATTGTGGTTGGGAGACCTGGGAGGAAAAAACACAGTAACCTGGTCATTAGGAAAGAGTCACAGTGGAGCTCTAATAAGACATTGGTATGAATAAATAATAGCCATTGAGATAAATTAAAAAGAGATCATAATGAATAAAAGCACCAACCCCAGCCGATGAGTATGTACCACCAGAAGTATTTCTTCTGAAAGACAAACGTGAGCGCGAGCAGCGTTTGCAGGTACATTCCTTCCACCAGCAGCCAGAAGTAATTAGCCAGGATACTGAACTGAAAGAAGGCCACGGCTGATTTACAGGATGTCTACCAGACAAACGAAAACAAAACAAACAACGATGTCAATGCAGACTTCAGGGCTGTCAATCATTAATTAAGTTTCCAATTAAGATATTTCCAATCTGAGTTTCCTGTTGTTATTGAATGCAACACTAGGGCATGCACCATAAAACAGCATGTGTCACAGCATTCTGCAGCACTTTTTAATAGCACAGTTAAAGTGTATATTTGCATCTTAGATCAAAATACTAATAGATTTTTATGTAATAGTTTCTGTTTCAGAGTGAAGTCTTAATCTAGTTAAGATCAGAATATTGCTGTCTATGTAAACATAGTCAGAGACCTGGAATTAGATAAACCGCTGCTACTGATGCAGAATAAATGGTCTCACTTCCTGCATCCACCCTCACACTGTACCAACATCTTGTGCTGCATCGCTGGCAGGACATGCCTACCATGGACTGCAATTTAGCTTCAGGAAAGAGACCTAAGGTTTGTTGAGTTTCAGGTTAGTGTATTCTAGTATTGGGAGACTATGTTTTCTTCTGTGCCCTAGTTTGCAGTACTTCCTGTATAAACGTGAGCCATTGTTAATTTGATTTAAATTTGACTTCTGCTGGGTTTAAACCTGGTTTCGGTTACTAAACACGCCGATGTTCTGTTTAGTTGTCACCTCCAGTTTTTGTTGTCTTTTGGTGCCTCCTCATGTTATCCCTACCGGTTTGTATTCTGCCAGCTGTTTGACTGAACTAATGCTGGATAGTTTTTTTGCATTGTTTAGTATTCCCATTAGTAGACTGCATTTAAAATATTCTTGATTTTAAATTTATTTCTACTCTATTATCTATAACCATTACAGAATCTCTCCACTTAATTAAAGAAAAATACAGAGATGCTGCAAATAGTTTTAATCATTTGTGTTTGGCTCGATTATTAAAACACATTTCCTGTGAGTTGTGACAAACTCAGAATTTAATTTCTGATTTCAAATTTATAACTGAATGTTTACTGACTGCCATCTCCTCGTTCATTTATCACCACTGTCTCTTTCTCTAAAGTATTGTGGGATTTTTTTGTGACGGAGCAGAAGAGCTTTCTGTCCTCTGATCACCAGCTCTGTCTGCCTCACGTCCTCTCTAAATGAGTCACAGAGAGCACCGATGCTGATCCCTTATAGACGCACAACCTACCCTCAGCACAGCTTCATCAGCAGAAAAGTAGGAAGAGAAACACCGTCAGCCCTTCCCTGCATCCCAATCCTTCCTGCTCTCTATGATAAGCTTTTCTGAGTTCTCTCAAAAATAACAAGAACACAGGAAACTCTGACTATTTGTACAAACCTTATAGCTCTTCCCTCCAACTAATGTTTTATCTTTAACTTATCTTTTTACTTTTACCTTGTTAGATTTCTGCATGAATGTGGAACTGTGCCACATTTTTTCTTTTTTTTTTTTTTTTTTTACTAAAATAGAGGCTGTGAGTCCTGCTGGGGTAAATATGGAAATGCTGATGGAGCTGAAGGGCTGCACACTCACTGTGGACATGAAGCAGTGGTCCAGGTTTTCATCAGAGAAAAGAACAGCGTCTTTGATGAAAACTGCACTCGCTCTCAGGATGAAGGAGAAGAACAAGTTGATGTGGATGTAGTTTCTGGTGCAGTGAAACTTCCTGCAGGAGAAAACTTACAGATTTAAGAAAATTTCCAAATTCACAGCAATGAGTCAACCTGAAACTCGGAGCATTACCTGAAGACAGTGAAGACAAAAATGGCCGATATAAGAGAGACGAGGGAGGTGGAGTAGCCAGCAGTGTACACATGTTTGAAGTTGGAGAAATATGTTGTCTAAAAAAAGAACAAAATGAGAAACTGCTCAGAAACAACTTTTAAACCAAGTATTTAGTGTTGAGCAAGTAATTAGAAACTGAACTCTTCTTTTTTATTGCTGAGGGCTGTTCTGGGAACAACGAAGTTGCTTCACTTGAACTGATTGGGATTTGTTTTCATGCAAAATGTGTTTATTTGTAATTAGTTTGGCTGGATTTCACTAAGGAGGCCCATGGCAGAAATCAACTGTGGCAGTTTCACGAACAAGACACAGACTTTTTAAGCTTAAATGTTCCAACAATCAGCGGAAACATAGAAACCAAACAAGAGACAGCTGGGAAATTGACACTGAATTCACTTCAGGAGCCAGCAATATGAGACAATATCACGCACTGATTTAACGTTTTATTTATTTCTGAGCTCAGACATTTAAATGAAAAACAATCTGTTCTTTGAACAACAAAAGACCATTAAAATGGTCACGTAACGAAAAAGAAAACTAAAAGAATAACATATTTGTAGACTTTAAAGCAGGATATAGTGGAAACCTTACTCCTATTTAAAGTCTCAATATTTTTATACACTCACCGGTCACTTATAGGAGTTCTACTTCCTGTAACACAAATACATAACAAGCCAATCACATGGCAGCAACTCAATATATCTAGTCATGTAGACATGGTGAAGACGACTTGCTGAAATTCAAACTGAGCATCAGAATGAGGAAGAAAGGAGATTTAAGTGACTTTGAACGTGGCATGGTTGCTGGTCTGAGTATTTACTGGGATTTTCACACACAACCATCTCTAGTGTTTCCAGAGAATGGTCTGAAGAAGAGAAAATATCCACTGAGCAGCAGTTGTCTGAACCACAATGTTTGGTTGATGTCAGAGGTCAGACGAGAATGGGCAGACTGGTTGGAGATGATAGAAAGACAACAGGAAGTCCAATTAGCACTGGTTCCAACCAAAGTCTGCAGAACAGCATCTCTGAACACACACCACGTCCAACCTTGAAGCAGATGGGCTACAGCAGCAGAAGACCACACCGGTTCCTCCTGTCAGCTAAGAACAGAGCAGCTTTGGGATGTGGTGGAACGGGAGATTCTCATCATGGATGCAGCCGACAAACCTGCAGCAACTGTATGATGCTGTCATGTCAATATGAAAACCTCTGAGGAAGGTTTCTAACACCTTGTTGGAGCTATGACTCCAAGAATTAAGACAGGTCTGAAGGAAAAATAAATACAAACCGGTACTTGCAAGGTGGGCTTTGACAGCTCATAAAACCTTCTTTATGGTAATGTGATACGAATCCCAGTTAAATCCTACTAATATTCTGTCAGTATCAAACAAAACATCTTGATAAAGGGGAGCTTCAGTGTTCGTTTATCATCAGTGTTGATGACAACAGAAACATCCAAGATTTTCTGTGTTTCAACAAATGACTAATACCTTTGCAGCAGTTTTGAAGGGCTCAGGTCGATTCTGAGAGCTGTCAATCATCTTTTGCCGTTCGCTTTAAATAAAACCTGTCATTTATAGCATGTCTTTTCATGACTGTAATAAGGGCTGGAGTTGAAAGCCTAGCAATTAAATCTCTAACTGCATGCTGCATGCAAGCCAGTCTACAGTCCCCACTGATCATCAGTTGGCAATAAGTTGTCTCACGGAGGGATACAGGGAAATATTAACATGTTCACAAAATAGTCCTTTATGACAACACACAAAAATTTAAATTCGAACTCCAGAGGCTTGTGATAGTGAATATATCCAGGGACACACGATAATTTGAGCTAAATGAGAAACCCACACAGAAATAATCTGCTAAAACTTCTACCTCTGGCTCTGCCTCTTCATCCTCTGCAAACTCACAGGCATCCTCATAGGATGGGTAGACCTCGGACCATCCTTCCTTGGTGCAGTTCCTATAAACATAACCTGGGAAATAAATGAGTATTTCAGAGACGTAGACAGAGAAGAGTTTGAAAATGAATGACACATCTGAGGACCTCAATCTGCTACCATGGAAACAGCTGGCCCCGTTAAGGACACATGATGCATCTCATTCAGTAGATACACCTTTTCTTTGATAAAATGTCAGTACTCCTTGTAGTAGCTGTTTGCAGAGTCACATCCCATACACCAGAGATCACCAGCTCCAGACCTCTTGGACCAGATGTTCACCTGCTGCAACACACCAGACTAAAATCAATGGATTATTAAAGGTGTATTCACACTAGGATAGTCCGGGGGACTCGGTTCAATTGGGCAGGGAAGTCCAAATGTTTTCACACCTTGGTCTGGTTTGGTTTCACACAGCACTTTTACTCCAGTGGACCAAACTGTCTGGACAACACCTTTGCTGGACAACATCTCTGCTCGAGATATTTCCCAAAACAACCCCTGCCCAACAAGAAAATCCAGCTCATTGACTGACCAGGACCAAATATGGTTCACCGCAAGTAAACAGTAGATTAACAAAACAAAAAAGATTCAGTCTTGGAGTTTTGGTTATTGCTGTGGTGTTCAAATCTGAAGCAGTTTTCACCAGAATCAGTCCAGTATGAGCAGCGGGAGATGCAGCCAGATATTCAACATGTTATTGTATCATACATGGTTTCCTCTCTTTGGTCTGCTGGATGGTCCATTTGCTTTCACACTGTCAGAGTTCACTTGCAAGTGGATTGAGACCCCCGTTTATCGCTTTCTTGGTTCACACCATAGTCCAAACGGATCACACTCTACAGGTAAGCGGACCAAACCGCGCCAGTGTGAATGCACCCTATGAGACTTGTGCAGAACGTAATGACAAGTTGCTTGAGAACAGCTTGTCATTAAGTTCTGCACAAGCTGGGAAATTATTTAGTCCCAGAGCAAATAATTTCTCAGAGATATCCACATGGTTGAAGGAATGCCACCTTCAGCTAAACCTGTCTGGGACTAAACTATTGGTCATTAGTGCGTGCATCCATCACAATGTCAAAATTGAAATCACATATTGGTCACATATCCTTGACCAAAGTTTTAAGGAACCTGCATGTCATGACTGACGTCAGGATCAGGTTGTGTCTCTTTTACTTTACAGTGAAAGAAAAGTCAGACTGTATATAAAACAATATACCACCCACATCCTGGAAATCATCCCTCATCTTCACTTCTACAATTTGCTTCTATCAGATCTCCTAGCAGGACATGGTCCAGAATACAGTCGAACTTCTAAGGACTGCAAACAGTTAAACATCCAAACTTAGTCATGCTCTTGTTCAACCTGCATTCCTGGAGCCTATTTCTACCTTCAGTCTCTTTATGAGTCACCATTTCAGAGAATTTCTCCTCCGGTCTGTACAAAAGTATACTCTGTCCTTCTTAATAAATCCGTGTTTCTCAGTTCTTTTACCAAGATTTCTTTGCTGTATTGAAGCTTGTTTCTGTTTAGATAGAAGCATCTGCTAGATGTCCACATGTAGGTGAAAATGCATCAATTAAATACACTTCGAAGCTCGGAGTTCAGTAGGTTCTTTAGTTTTTTGTTGTTTTTTAGTTTTTTTAAACCAGAAATTTCCACTAAATGTTGCCACTCCCACTGGAGAACAGCTCGTCAACCTGAGAACACCTCTGCTTATTCTGTTTGTTTTTTTGTTTTGTTTTTTTTAGGCATATTTCTCTGTTTCTGCTCCACAGTTTATTAATTATTGACCTTTCTTCAGAGCTTTTTTCAGAACTTAATTGAACAATGATAATCGAGTTATTTTGGCAAGTATTTTGTAGTAAAGAGAAGTAAATAATGAAAACTATCAGTACTTCTATCAGAAAAAAATGTTATTTCAAATTTTTTATTTCTTCAGCTATTTCTTAAGCTGCTTTGGTTAAGCTTTACATGACTGGCTGCCTGGGAATCCAAGATTAAATAAAAAACACAAGCAGTGAAATTTCATGTTTTATTTCTTTTAAAAAAACATAATAAATAAATAAATAAACGTATGAAACTTAAGGAAGCTCAGACAGAAGGCTGTAAATGCTGAATGAACTGAATTTACAGCTACGTCCTCCTGGTGTGGCCTGGAGGTAAACATGATGGAGCTCAGCCTCTGATTCTTCATACGTCGTGACACACAAAGGATCACCAGGTGAGTCGATGTTTTCAGGACACAGTTTGGTAAAGTGAAATGATGTCCAGCTGCTGAGTGCAGCAAAGTGAGGGGGTTTGAGTCGTGGGTGGATTTACCGATATCCAGGCGCATTAGCCTCAGTACAGCAGAGCATGCAGGGCCTGCAGCTGCAGTGAATGGTCGAATGTGAATGGAGGTTTGAAGGCCAAGGCTCTGGGGAGGGTGCTAAAGCTCATATTGCCATGCTTAACAAGCAGTGCTACCTCCCTACTCATGCTCCTGGCTCTTCAGTTTACTCTGTGATTTCCAATTCATCATTTTCTCTACATGCACAGTCCCATTGGTGAGGCTGGATCCATCACATAGTGTTGGACTTATCTGGACTGTCTGTGGAGGAGGAAATCCACTGAGGTTCAGGAATCCACTAATACAGATGAGGTCATCAACAGCAACCTCCGCCTCCTGATCTCTCCACAAAAACTGTTATCTTAACTTTCACTCAAAACCTAATGTTTTTTTTTCTCTTCTCTTCATCTGAGTCGCTCACATTCAAATACATCATATCAGCACCCACATACTACACTGTACGTTCTCTGAACCTTCTCAACCACTGTGACTTTGAGGTATTTTGTCAGCAAAAATCAACTATTTGTTTAAAACAAAGCTTTCTTTCGACTTTCCCCAAACTGTCTGACCTTCCACCCCTAATCCTGGTGAACAATACACAATATGAAGCATAACATAAACTACTGAACAGAGATAGGAACTAGCATTTATTGCAGAGAAGCAACAAACCTCCAGAACAATCACTGCAAGTCAAATCTTTGGGTCTAAATCTCATTGGGTAACTAGACTTAAAAACAGCAGCAAACTTTTTCTGAAAATCCTCCAATCCAAATGAATTTCTTTAAGGGATAAGAAAATATCAGCCATGGCAGAAATGATGGAAAGAATGAGGCTCATTTCATGGTTTTCAGATACATGAGAAAATAGCTCTATGATGGGAAATGATTTATGAAGTGTTCTGCAACATAACAGATTAATTAATCCCTGTGAGTTTCTAAGGAGTTATTTAATTGGAAGAAAAAAGAACAGGAAGTAATGGGCATTTGAGTCAGAATACCTGAAACTGAAAACTGGTAGAACTTTTAACAAAGGAGAATGCTGAAAACTGAAACTGCAAATATGCAACAAAAACACCCTGCATAAGTGAAACTTGTAATGAACTCCATCAGACCTGTTGAGGTCAAGGTTCTGGGGAGGATCCATCCCTCTATCAGACCTGTTGAGGTCCAGGTTCTGGGGAGGATCCATCCCTCCATCAGACCTGTTGAGGTCAAGGTTCTGGGGAGGATCCATCCCTCCATCAGATCTGTTGAGGTCCAGGTTCTGGGGAGGATCCATCCCTCTATCAGACCTGTTGAGGTCCAGGTTCTGGAGAGGATCCATCTCTCCATCAGACCTGTGGCCACTGATTTTCATTCCAGTCCTTGTGTCATCTGACGTACCTCAGCCTTTTCTTCCTGTTTCCCTTCCTTAAGAACGGCTTCTTGACAGCCACATTTTTATGTAGACCATTTCTGGTGAGGCTTCGGCCAACAGTAGATGAATCAACTTAAGGTCCAGATGCATCTCTCAGATCCTGGTTCAGGTCTTTGCTGGATTTGTCCCTATTTCTTCTGGACTTTCAGATCCAGTTCATCTGCTGTAGATAGTTTCTAGTCCTGACTCTTCTTCTTTTGTCCTCCATGTGTCCAATTTATGCCTCCATGCTGAGATAAGCCAAGTTTCCAGCTAACAGCTCTTTGGAAATCACTTTATTGCAGCTGAAATCCTGTTTTCTGTCTGTCAGACTGTCTGATCTTTGCTGTTAAACACTGATGCAACTAAAGAAATGTGAACAAGGAGTTGTTTTTATGCTTGAATGATACATAAGTTAGCATAAAGTTGCATCAGGAAGCAGTGTGTAACAAAATCAAAGGTCAGTGACAGAAAAATATAATCTATAATTAAAAACTGTGTTTCTGTTGGTATGTAGTCTCTACTAAAATAACAGTTGTTTTAGCCTTTCAATGAGCCATTTGCCGTGGGTCCACATATATGACCGCGTATGTCTGTGCCACCATATTTACTACGGTGTCTTTTAATGGACAAACGACTTTGTACGTAAAGCTATAAAACTGCAGTACCAGCTTTGTTTGAGAGGTGCTAGAGCACCATTTGAGGTAAGTAACACCTTAAAGGGACCATAGAAGAAGACAATGTTACCTGTAGTGCAGTCACCTCTGCACCTGAGGTTGAAAACGGCTGTATTTCTGAAAGAAAGACTAAAGACTATTCTGTGTGTTATCCCCGTGTGGGTTTGTACTGGCTGTAGTGTTTGTAAGAGCTTTTTCCTTTTGACAGATTCTTGGTTTAAAGAAAAGACTATCTGTGATTTTCAGTTTGTGCTTTGACATTTGGATAATCGAATATTTGGTTTATAGGTGCCTTGTATTTTGGTTTGCATTGTTAACCTTAGATAGTACCCTCAATAGGAGGAGGTTTAAGTTAGTTATTAGTATTCGTTCGTTTTGTATATTATTGTTAACCTGAGAAAGGACACTTTATGTTGGTTTTATAGCCGGACATGATCTGGTTGTGCCTGTGATGGCGGGTCCGTCTGGTGAGGCGGGGCCTTGCAAGCCTGAGAGTGGGGATCAGAGTGGCTCTGATACTCCTGAGGAGGAGGACGCTGGGGGTGATCACAGGCCCGTGACTCCTGTCACCTTGCCCGGGTTTGATCCACTCCTCTCTGAAAGTGGCTCAAGTGCCTCTCTGGCTGACGTCCGGGTGAGGGTCCGGTTGGCCAGGTTGCAGCTAGAAGCCCAAGAGAAAGCCCAACAACGGCAAATGCAGCTAGACATCTGAAGGATGGAGATTGAAGCTGACAAAGCCGTCAGTATGAGTCGCCTGGAGCTGGAAGCTCAGGCCGCATCTGCCACCAAGCACAGTCCTGGGAATTGGTTTGGATCCCAGAGCTCTGCCACGTCTTCTTTCCCCTTTGATATATCTAAGTCTATATTGTTTGTGCCAGCATTTCGGGAGTCAGAAGTAGACAGTTTCTTTCCAGCCATTGAGCGTATCGCCCTGGCGTTACAGTGGCCACAGGACTGTTGGTCCCTCCTCGTACAATGCAGACTGTCTGGGAAAGCTCAGGTTAGACAGCCAGAGGTATGAAACTGTGAAAGCAACTGTACTGAAAGCATATGAGCTTGTGCCTGAAGCTTACAGGCAAAAATTTCGGGTGCACAAGAAGGAGTCTAGCCAAACCTATTTAGAGTTCGCCAGCGAAAAGAGGCATTAATTAGATCGCTGGTGTGCCTCGTGTGGTGTTACTACTTTTGAGGCGCTACGGGAGTTGATATTGTTGGAGGAATTTAAAAAGCAACTACCCGAACGCCTGGTGGTTCATTTAAATGAGCAGAAAGTGACTGTTTTGGCGTCTGCAGCGGTGTTAGCTGACGAGTATGAATTACCGCACAAAACAGCATATCAGCCCATTGTGAGAAATATAAAAACAGAAGTACAGAGATCTGTAAAGACTCGAACAGGGGAAGACAGGGTGTGCTTTTATTGCCGTAAGCCGGGACATTTAATCGCACAATGTCGACGGCTTAAAATGAAAAGCCCTCACTCTTCCCCCCATAAAAAGGATATGGGACTCATTCACGGTGAACGGGACGCAAAACAGGTTAGTCACACCCTCGATCCCTGTTTTCAGCCATTTGTGATGACCGGAACAGTGTCGGTTCCTGGCTGCTCGCAAGAAGGAAAAACCATACAGGTATTGAAAGACACATGGGCTTCCCAGTCTCTTATTTTGGCAGCCACGCTTCCTTTTTCGCAGAAGTGCTAGATCATCCGGAAAAGGGTAACGTCAAGGAGGCGTGTGTGGTAACCCGTGCTCAGGCCAACAAAAGACATTTAGAGAATGATGAGATTGAACTGTCTGACAGTATTCTGTTCTCTCCCTTTTCAGATGGGAAAAGTGAGGCACTACAGGAGAGAAAGGCTGGGATGGTGGAAGCGCCTGACGTAAAAGCTCAGACGGTTCCGCCTTCCTCAGCTCCTCCCCGTCTGTCAATCAACCACGAGCGACTGTGTGCGGCGCAGGCAGAGGATCCTACGCTACGCCAGTGCTTTAAGGAAGTGGTGAGTGCTGACAGACTGTCGACTAGTGACCGAGCATTTTATGTGCAAGATGGGGTGTTGATGCGACAGTGGTGTCCAGCTGTGGTTCCAGGGGTAGACTGGAATGTGGTGAAACAGGTGGTGATGCTGGCTCCGTTCCGTCTGCAGGTTATGCAGTTGGCTCACGATGACCACTGGTCGGGTCATCTAGGGGTAAACAAAACCTATAGAAGAATATTAAACCACTTTTACTGGCCCAGTTTGAAAGCAGACATGGTTAAACATATCCGCTGCTGCCACATCTGCCAAATAGTTGGTAAACCGAACCAGAAAATTCCCCGTGCTCCTCTGCATCCAATCCCCGCTGTGTCTGACCCGTTTGAACATTTGATTATGGACTGTGTAGGCCCATTACCCCGAACCAGATTAGGGAATGTGTTCCTCCTGACACTAATGTGCTCCGCTACACGTTATCCAGAAGCCATCCCGTTGCGCCGGATAACGTCACGAGCAGTAACGGCAGCTTTACTAAAATTCTTCTCTGTCTTCGCATTACCACGCCTCATCCAGACAGACCAAGGAAGTAATTTCATGTCACGCATGTTTAAACAGGTTCTAGGGGACCTAAACATTCAGCACGTGACTTCCACCGCCTATCATCCAAAAAGTCAGGGAGCACTCGAAAGATGGCATCAGACCGTAAAATCCATGCTTAGGAAGTATTGTCAGATAGAGGGAAATAACTGGGATGAAGGAATCCCGTTTCTCCTGTTTGCGGCTCGAGAAGCTCAACAAGAGTCATTAGGTTTCAGCCCCGCAGAGCTCATTTTCGGGTATGAGCTACGAGGGCCTTTAAAGATACTGAAAGAGAAGCTACTCGAAACTCTGATGTCCCCCAGAGAAAACATCTCTGATTCAGTGATTAAGTTCAGGGAGTGGTTAAGACGCACACGTGAGTTTGCTACTGCATCACTAAAGACGGTACAGAGTTATGATAACAAAGCAACAGTTCGTCAGTTCCAGGAGGGAGATCAAGTGTTGGTCTTGCTTCCAGTGACGGGGACAACATTAGAAGCAAAGTTTTCGGGACCCTACATGGTTAAGCAGCACTTGAATGAAACAAATTATGTCACTGCCACTCCTGACCGCCGTCGTAAGACGAGCGTGTGCCATGTGAACCTTCTTAAGGCTTATGTGTCACTCGACTCGGGGGCATCAACCGAGACCTCACACCCTGCGCCACCTCCACCTGCAGGATTGCGCTCGGTGCCGTGCGGTGTAGTTATTGCGCAATCCCACAACCCAGTTGAGCGTGATTCAGGGGGCACGGTTGAGACTAGGATAGCGCCCCGGTTATCAAACACCGAAATGTTGACTGCGCTTCCGGATGCATTACAGCATCTTTCTAATAAACAGCGGTTAGATCTTCTCACGCTCGTCAAGAAATTCCGCGTTCTGTTTAAGGATGTCCCAACGCGCACTAATGTTATCAGCCACGACATAGAGGTCACAGACAGTCGTCCCATTAAGCAGCACCCTTATCGGTGTAATCCTGTAAAATGTAAAATGATGAACTCAGAAACAGATTATCTGTTAGAACACGGCTTTGCAAGGCCCAGCAAAAGTCCATGGAGTTCTCCATGCTTGGTAGAGGCTAAGCCGGATGGATCTCCACGTTTCATTACAGACTATAGAAAAGTCAATTCTGTTACCGTGAATGATGCCTATCCAATACCCCGGGTGGATGATTGTGTAGACACCATAGGTGCCGCCCGGTTCGTTACAAAATTAGATTTATTAAAAGGCTATTGGCAAGTTCCGCTTACAGAACGTGCTTCTGTAATCTCTGCATTCGTTACCCCAGATCGTTTCTTAGAATATACAGTCATGCCGTTTGGATTATGTAACGCCCCTGCCACCTTTCAGCGTTTCGTAAACACTCTGTTCTTGGATGTTCCGAACTGCACGGCATACCTGGACGACGTTGTGGTGTACACTCAGACGTGGGAGGAACACATGACCGTTCTGGACGCCGTGGTTTCTCGTTTGGCTGACGCATCACTGATGCTGAACCTGGCAAAGTGTGAGTTTGGGCAGGCGACTGTTACGTATTTAGGCCGACAGGTGGGACAAGGAGAAGTGCGTCTTTTAGAGGCTAAAGTGGAAGCCATCTCTCATTTTCCAGTCCCCGAAAACCGAAAGGCACTGCGGCGATTTTTGGGCATGGCGGGTTATTATAGAAACTTTTGTAGGAACTTTGCCACAGTTGTTAATCTCTTAACTACCCTGTTGAGTCCTAAACAGGCTTTCCAGTGGACCCCAGACTGCCAACACGCTTTTGACAGTGTGAAAGCCCTCCTCAGACATACGCCAGTGTTAGCGGCCCCCGACATGGCAAAACCTTTTAAGCTGGAGATAGATGCCAGCATGATCGGGGCTGGCGCTGTGTTTCTGCAGACCGGAGCGGATGGAATTGATCACCCCATCTGTTATTTCTCTAGGAAGTTCAGCCGGCACCAAGTGCACTACTCCACCATCGAAAAGGAAACTCTGTTGCTTCTGTTGGCGCTCCAGCACTTTGAGGTGTATGTGGGATCCTCGCCTGTACCCGTTTTAGTCTATACAGACCACAACCCCTTGACGTTCCTCGCCAGGATGTACAATAACAACCAGAGACTGATGCAGTGGGCGCTCATAGTGCAGGAATACAATCTTAAAATACAGCATAAGAAGGGGGTGGACAATCTGATTGCGGATGCCTTATCCCGTGTTTCAAAAAAGAAAAAAAAAAGAGAAAATATGATTTGTACACACTGTGTGATCTGTGTATAAACTGATGGTGTAATGGAAATATTGTGTTTCCTTCCTGAAAGAAGGGTGTTGACTCGGACGATGGAGTCCAAGTCTTAAGGGAGGGGGTGTTAAGGCCCCTGGCCTGTCAGTCTGGTGATGGAGCCTGTCAGCATGATGGAAAGTGGATGCAGCTGTGCCTCGCTGAGAAGATGATGATCTCCACCAGGTGCTGCTCTTCTCCTCCCCTCTTCCCTGCCGGGATTGGTCAACGGCCGCGCTGGGACTTCCTGGAAGGGGCGGAGGGGCTTGGCTAAAGACTATTCTGTGTGTTATCCCCATGTGGGTTTGTACTGGCTGTAGTGTTTGTAAGAGCTTTTTCCTTTTGACAGATTCTTGGTTTAAAGAAAAGACTATCTGTGATTTTCAGTTTGTGCTTTGACATTTGGATAATCGAATATTTGGTTTATAGGTGCTTTGTATTTTGGTTTGCATTGTTAACCTTAGATAGTACCCTCAACAGGAGGAGTTATTAGTTATTAGTATTTGTTTGTTTTGCATATTATTGTTAACCTGAGAAAGGACACTTTATGTTGGTTTTATAGCCAGACATGGTATATTTTTGTTTATAGGAATTCCTTTTGTTTAGTAGAACCTGGTATTTGTACTTTTGTTTATAGGAATTTGTGTTGAATAAATACTTTATTTTATACCATTTTGAGGACGTCCGGTTTTGTTAGTGACCCTTATCCCCTGGACAAAAAGGGGGTCATAACACCCACTCACAACTGTGGCTGGCATTTGAAATCATTGCTATGACCATCATTACCACTAGTTGTCAATAAAATTTAATACACTGTAACTTTAACAAACAACAACAAAAAACACTTTTCTATTTGAAAATGCTGAAAAAGGTACAAAGAAAAACTTTGAACAGCTTTCAAAAATCCTGGAGAATTATTGTTTTAGATCACTTTAAAAGACTACAAGAGAACTGGAAGAAAAATTTAAAGAAACTACAAGCACTCAGACAGCACAGACCTCCATCAAACCTTTGTCAATTTTTTTCTTTTGACAAAGATTGTAGGCATTATTTTATAGTTAGCAGCTCTAATGGCAAAATTATCCCCATAGCAACGAATCCTCACAAAAATTGCTGGATCCAGGCGTTGATCCAGATCACCCACAAATTTAATCATTTGTTCCTTATTCCATTTATGAGATTTCCTGAAAGTTTTGTCAAAATCCGTCCATACCTTTTGAGTTATGTTGCTAACAGACAAGTCAGCACGGCCACATACATGACCTCTGCCTTGGTGAAAGTAATTAAGCTATTTTTGTTCCCCAGTCGCTATTAGAGAAGAAAATTCATTGTGACACTGACACATAGTGACACCGATGGATTGTAAAAACGTACATCAGAAGCCAGTTGTTTCTACTGGATGTCTCTGTCCAAGCAACAATGGCCAAAATGAGCTGATTTAATAGTTTTAAGAATGTCTGATTGTTGTCTTGGCCACCCCTTTTACTCCACGCTGAAGCTTTAGAAACAACATCTGCAGATTTAAGCCGCTGCAGTTATTGACCTGTGATTGTGTTCGAAAAGATATCCAAGCAGAAAATGTACTCTGAAAATATTCTGTGAATCCAACTACTGGGGGACTATATGGAGATTTTATGTGGATTATCACTGGATTAACATTAACATGGATTTAGATTTTATTTATTTATTTATTTTACTTTTTGAATGTTATCATTTTGTGTGTGTCTAGAAAGGTAGGGACTACCTTGTCTTACTCAGCATTTCTCCAGAGTCTGTTTGTGGCAGCACACAGATTTTTCTGTCATTGTTCAATCCCCAAATTCCCTGGAATGGATTTTCTTCTTCACCACAGCCGTGTTTGCATCTGTCTGTCATTTGTTTGATATTGCATAAGATTGTGAGTACATTTTGTTTTCTTTAGACTGGACAGCTGGATGAGACAGGGGTCTGGAGAGGACAGGGTGGGAGGGTCATGTAAACAGTTGGTCAGACACTGCACGTAGAACAATGCCTATGATGTAGAAGCTAAATCTGCCTTTTTGGCTTCTAAGAAAACAAGAAATCAAACGTGCAAAAGCTTCGATTTACAGTTAAAAGTCTGCATGGCCTTAAGACAAAGCACTGATTGAACACAGCAAAGATAGAAACAGTTCAAGCACAAGCTAAAAAGAGGATCAGCTTGACTGTTGGCAGGATTATTAATCACTTCTCTGCACTGCCTCACACGGCGCTGATGTGAGCGTTTCTGCAGCTCCCAAAATAAAAAGAGCAAATGTGAAATGCAAAAATATATTTCAGAGTATCAGTTTTCTGAAAGCAGAACATCACAACACATAATATTACACTTGCATCATAAGAGCACTGAAAACTATATGCACATTATTACAAATGCACCCTGAAGTTTACATTTTAAATGAATAAATAAATACAAAGTTAATTTTCATCTCATTTAAGTGAAGGTTATAAATCGCTGCTGTTTCGGTAAACTTCATGTTGCAGCTGATTTGTGAAGAAAGTGTTTTACCTTGATTATTAGCGAACAGCTGGGAGACATTGGCACACGAGATGCTCACAACCTGCCCCACTTCAGCTCGATTCCAGCACCGAATGTTGTCCCAAACTGTTGGACAGCCTGAAGCAGGAAGACAACATTTACTGGACATTAATCAGAGTCTCTGAGTTCACTGAACAGGTATTATACCTGAAGAGACTGTATTAAATATGATCAGAGCCATTCTTTGTCTGCAGAAATCTGATAAATTTGAGCAATAAGCTCACCTGGAATCATAATCTTGTAGCGGACTCTTAACTACATAATTCACCGTGCAATAATATAGACTTGTGTTTCATGTTATAGCAAAGTTGTTCACTGTTGCCCGGCAACCCCAAGCACAGTATCTGAGGTTTTCTGTGTTTTGTTTAGCTCCATGGGCGCCTCCATGTTGTTGCTCTCTCTGTTTTTCGGGTTAAATAAAAACGACACAGAGTTGTGTAATTGAAGTGAGAAATTGACTCTTCGCTTTCTTTCTACGATTTCCACAATCTTGTCATTTATAAATTGGAGTTGAGTGTCAGAGCACCAGAAATGATGATGCATGTCAGTATTCTTTAAACAGCCCTGTGGAATGAAGGTCACAATCAAGGATTCATCAAGACTTGAAATAATTATAATTAACTAGGAGAATGAAATTAGAAGAAAACTTTGCATGGATTTCAGTTTATTTGTTTAACACATATTACATGTCCACACTCCTGGAGTTGTCAAGGCCTCCCTAAAATCAATAGAAAGATAATAGTTGAACTGCCAGCCCTGCAAATCGCAAGCCAACAGTGGTACAACCAGGAAAAATTCATTTTAGGTGCAGGATACTTAATTTTCAAACATGAGCTCATAATATTGCCTGTAAAAAGCACACCGTTTCAGCCACACGTGTGCATGTCATATATACAATTTTTATTTAACGTTGCAAAAATTACACTCCAAATGGTTCAAGGATAATAAAAGTACAGATTAAGCTGTGATCTTGTCAATATCAAGTGAAAGTATACATAAACAAGAACAGGATTCATAGAAATAATTATAGGCCTTCAAAACATGTCTTGTGTTAACTAAGAGGAGGGACAACATGTTATAACTTCCCTGGGGTGTCATCCCTTCAGTGTACGTGGCGTGCCTTTGCACACAACTTTAATTAGCATGTTATTCAAATGCTATTTCACGACACCAGGCTGTTTTTGTTAAAATGCCTTTTGCACCTATTCCCAATATCTACAGCCAAAACCAACATGTTTATAAGAACTAGATCAAGTCTGCTTCCTGTTGATTAAATAACCACATCTGATTGGATGGCTTAAAATTTCTTATGTTCAGACAGTTACAACCAGAGTCCATTTTCTCTAATAATAAACAAATATGAAACTTCAAACAATAAAGCAACAAGTGGGCTGTAGCGCAAGAGTGTAATAAAATGTTCAGTGTGTGGCATCTAGTGGCTAAATCTGCAGGATGCAACCAACTGAAAACAAGAGAATAACTCATTGAAAGCAAAATATAAAGGAATGAGGTGTGATTCAGGAAATTACAATGTTAGGGTTTTAAAGTGTATGAAAAATGTTGGTATTACTGAGGTCATGGTACATCCAGTTTCTCTAAGTTAGGTATGTATGCATCCAACAGCAACCAGCTGCATTTTGTGCAGGTCTTCTTCATGTAAAAGCTCAGCTGGACTCATGCAAACAAAAGTGGTCTTCACATGGTTCACGGATGCCTGTTCTTTAGCTAAGACCCTGTCAGAAGTGGTGGACGGACTGATCTGGATATTAATAAGTGATACCACTGTTGGTAGTGATACTGATCAATACTTGTGTTTTGATGTTGCACCGTCACATGACTCTGCTGCGCCCGGTAAACGAGCAAGCAGGCGGGCACAGGCCAGCAGCAGAGTGACAAAGTGGAAACATGGCAGAGAGGAAGAGGAGCAGTTTGGAGATTTTTCTTTAGGCAAAAACGCAACAGCAAGATGTATAATCTGCAGAAAGGCTGTAAGATACAGTCACACAACTTATTTATACAAGCACATGAAAAATCATGTGAAAAACATTAGGAGGGAAATTCGACCCCCTTTTACTGACAGGTCCAGAAACTAGCGGAGAATATCCAGGTAAAGATGATGGAAATAATATCTTAGTCTGCTTTAACGTTAGTTAATATTGGCTTTTTGACACTTGGCATGTTGATTTTTTGCTTCAGTTTTATGTTTTAACTTGTCATATTTATTAGAATTTTTTTGTTGTTAAATTTTTTTTTTTATTCTGGGTTCTGGGGTATGAGTGGGATGGGTGGGTTGGGTGTGGGGGGTTAGGGTTGTGGTCTCCGGGATGCTTGTCTGGGGGCACTGGGTCAACCGTAGGTGGCTATCTGAGCCGGCCTTGTTCTCCTGGGTATCGGGCTGGGCCTTCCCCTGGGTGGTGGGTAAAACTTGGGTTTGTGGCAGTGGGGGCTGTGACTGCAGCCTTCCTCTGCCTCCTTCTTGGTGGGTGCATGACAGTCCCTGTAGTGGGCTGTCTTGGTTCTGTTCCTCTCTGGTGGCTGCTGGTTGCTCGGTGCTTGGGACCCTCTCGGTCTGCTTCTGATCCTTAACACAACCCCCACAAACACAACAGAATACACCAAGGGTTAAACTGCAAACATAAAACAGGTAACGAGACAGCACAGAGGACTCAAACACAACCTGGACTAAACACTAAGGAACAGACAACAGAACGCTAACCAGAAATAAACCAAAAACACAAATAAAACTCAAAGGTCAAGACAATATTTACTATTAAACTATTTCTATATAATTCTACTCTAACTTGTCATGTTATATATTTATTTCTACTAATAGATTTCTTTAAATGTTGCACAATAGATTTTTTAATGAGCTTATTTGAAGCTGTAAATTGGTCAAAGTGATCATTCAGAACTACCCAGATGTTCACAACCAAGTTGTTAAGAATGAGGTTTTGATCCAACAAAGTTAAACCCCCATCCTCCTTTTTTAATGCAGCTCACTTTAATTTCTATCAGCAACTGACTTGAATGACCTTGAACGCATCTTAATCCTACAGCACCTCTTAATGAATCACTTTAATGTTGCAGAAAGTCAGCACTGTTATTTTTCGAGGGTTTCCCCTGATCCAGGAGAGTGAAGGGGCGTTTGATTTTGTGACGTCCTCAGCCTTCCTTTCTGCCCACGCTTTGTCTCTGCTGCTCCCATCACATGGCTGACGAGCTCTCCCTGCAGCCTCAGCCGCTCCGAATGCAAGACAGGGTGTGTGTTTGTGTGTGTGATAAGAGAAAGCAGTAATGAGGCGCCCATCTCTCTCTGCCACCACAACGCCTCGCACATCAAAGCTCCTCGGCCTTGTGTCAATTAAAAGGGCTGCGCGCAGAGACACACCAGCACTCATTCATAATAAAACACAGCTTCTGGCTACTGCTGCAGGTTCTCCTGCCAAAGCTGTGGGATCTCATTGGATAAACGTGGCTTTGAACTCTTCTTGGATTTACTCTTCTCAGCACTCTTCTAGCTATTGTTGCTCTCACACAAAAATGCAAATGACATTTTCATGTTTCATCTGCTTTATTGATTGAGGATGGAGTTTTGTTTTGCTATTAAATGCTCTAATGGCCATCAAGGTAAATGAAGGCAGTATCAATTAGACGAGGAGGCTCCATAGACGACAATAAGGTTCCTTCATTAGGTGCTAATTAAAGTATAGTGACATTCTGGCAGGATGGTAAAATGGATGAATGGAGTCGTGCTTCTCATCATATATTAATGCTTGCACTTTTCTGCTGTTTACATTAAGTATGTGGAGCACAATGCCAGTAAATCCCAAAGATACAACAGTGGAGGATCAGTGGTCTGTGTGACGGGCTGTCATAAGCATAATTGTGTTTAAACATGCAAGGAAGTCTCATTGACGCACAAAAACGAGGCAAGTGGAGCCAATCCAAAAAGAAATAGGAAATAGGAAGGTGCTGTGTTGATTTATGTCTAAATATAAACACACTGTGACTTTGCTGCACTATCACTGCATTCTCAGTGTGTCAGCAGTTGATAGATCAAAAAGTTGCTGTGATTTTAGCTAACTTGCTGTGACCGTACTGGTCAGTCGCCTTCAAATAACAACTCTCAACCCTGTAGCAGGAGAAAGCATGTGGTAAAATGATGAGTCAATAAAAATGTATTTACAATCCAAAATATTTAAACAAACTAAAGAAAAGTAAGCTGGAACCAAGAACACATGATGCTACAAATATTAAAATTTATGTTAGTGAGGAGGATTGCATTTAAAGGTGAAGGAGTCAAAACAACCGGGGTCAGGGTGAGCCCACCAGAGAATAGCATAACAAAATATGCAAATCAAAGTAAAAGTGCCAAATAGGAAAAATACAATAAGTTAATGCGAACCTGACCACCACTATCCAAGGCCTAGATAGCCACAATGAACCTCAACCTCAGGAGCACCCTGATCAAACATCTGCTGGTGTGTACAAACAGGGTATCTCCTGGGAACTTAAAAATAATTAAAATAAGCAATAAAAACATAACAAAAACAGCAGTGTTGATATGTCTGGCATCTTCACAGTGCTTTGGTCAGACTTATGTAAACGTAGCTGAATAGGGATGCATAAGTATGGGTACTACTCCTGACTACGGTAGCCCTGAAGGGACACTCAACTACTGGTTATGTTATGTTTTCCAACTTGGCCAAAGTCTAATATTATTCTATTATGTTGCACATGAAGGAGGTTTGCTAGAAAGTGAAAACCCTAAAATCAATTAAACAGACTGCATATACACACACGTACACATATATACACATATGCTTAAGTATATAGAAAAACTGGAGGCAATGCAATTACAGTTACCTCTATATATAATCATATATCTATATTTTATACTCACATACATACCTGTGTATGGACCTACACACAGCACATAAACATAAATACACGCATGTTCCCATCAACATACAACTACATTTACATTTGCACCACTGCATACTCATCAATCTTACGCTAGTCACTGAAAAAAGTAATTAGTAACTTTCTTGATTACTTACACTAAAAGTTAATGCGTTACTGGTAAAAGTAACTTTTTAGTTACTTTTGTTGAAGAACATTCTTAAAAAATCTCCTTAGAACTTAATGACAGTCTTGTATAAAATATAAAACAAAGTCAAACTCAAAGAATTATTTTTTACACAAATTTAATTAAGTCAGACCAGCAGATTATTTGAAAAAATACAACAGTTGCTTAAATTAAATCTGTCTTGCATGTGAAGCCCTCCACTGCACTTTCTCCTACTTTTCATTATATATATATATATATATATATATATATATATATATATATATATAAATATATATATAATTATTTTCTTTAAGGGAGCAGAGGAAGCCCAAGTAAGCAACTACATTTAAGACAACAATCGCAAAAACCAGCGACTGGCGGTATTTACAAGCAGCGTCACAGAAAAATAAGCACAACAAGCGGACTTTGCAACACTGCCCATGTCGTGCTGCATCACCACTTTAAACAGCAAGAAGCTCACAGCTGCTGGCCAAAATATATTAATTTAGCTAGTAATGCAATAACACACCATATGGTACAATATGCATATGTGCATACTCACACATACCTTTATACACATATCCATTCACATATATATCTCTATATACATAGGTCATTGTATAGGTTTCCATATTTTCCCTTCCTTATACTTTAATAACAGATGATGCTCAGACATTGAGTTTTTTCTGAAGAGTATTCCATAAATTTACACCCTATACTCTAAAGGCTCATTTATACTTCACGTAGAAGACGGATACGCAGACGGAAAGACAGTTTTGTCCAAGGGCAGTGTTGAGCACAATAGCTGGCATTCGACCAGGGAAAGAAACAATCATGTTTAACTCAAATTCAAAGCTCTGCTTCTGGCTTACAAAACAATAACCCAAACGGCTCCGGTCTACCTCCACTCCTTAATCCAGAGCTACACTCCCTCCTAGTGCTAGCCTAGTGCACTAGTGCTCCCACCACAACGTGGCACAAAATCAGTAGCTAGACTCTTCTCCTCTGTTGTCCCCTGGTGGTGGACAATTTACCTAACTCTGTCCGATCCAGAGTCCTTATCCACTTTTAAAAGCAAGGAATGAGTTAGAAAGATTTGTCCAGCTCTTTGGCTCAACTCAGCACTGAATAAGCTGTGTGCACTTGTGCCCAAGATAGAACAGAATAGAATAGAATAGAATAGAATAGAATAGAATAGAATAGAACAGAACAGAACAGAACAGAATAGAATAGAATAGAATAGTATGATTGTATTTCAACATGTTGCAATAAAGATATCTAGACAGACTCATGCTTTGTTGGTCTGTGATTAGATCTGAGAATCCATACACATGGGTATTTTTTTATGTATTTGTGCCTTTCATCCACATGGAAACACAGAAGAGTGGGAAAAACAATAAAGCATCCAGTTACTATGACTTAAGTTAACCAAAGTTGCTCACTTTCAAGTGAAAGTGGAAACTGGACAACTTTACCATGTTTGACACAAAGGAGGTTCGTTTTTAAGCTGAAAGTTCCTCATTCAAGAATTTAGTTTGATATCAAACATATAAATGATCAGATAAGACCACTTTATAAGGTTGGCACTTTTTCCCAAAGTGACGTTTTTAGAGTTGCAGCGTCACTGTTTGATATTTGAGGTTCCAGTTTCTAGAAAAGGTGCTACAAGTCCTGAGAAAGACTTGTCTGCAGCAGAACTACACGGCTAAATTTAAAGGTGCACATCGCTGTCCATGTACAGCTGCCATCCAGTGTGACGTATTGGATTGATTTTGTTACAGCAAGCTGTAAAAGGTCAAACCTGGCTGTACAGTTTTCACAGTGACATTCAAGGATTCAACCCTCTGACATTTGTGTAATAATAAACACCAGGAGCCACTTCTGAAGGAAGCTTTTGTCATTTCCACAGACAGTCATGATGAGAGACGAGCATTAGATGGATCAAATGTTATTTTAAACGTACGTCTAAGATTTCTTTTTCACAATCTCAGTAATTTATTTTTCCTCTGGAAACAACTTTACCTTTCATACTTTACTTTTCAATGTTTCATGATTCAATAAAGCACATAAACTGTTGCTGTAATATTGTTAGAAATACTGGGGGAGTGAAGGCTCCAGTGGGATGAATACAACAGATAAAAGAGAAGCAGATTTGAACAGAAAGTGCTTCACTAGAAAAGGAGTTCACTTGTTTAGACTAAATGACAGATTATGGAAACAGAAAGTTTTGTTTTATGTTCTGTTCAGGTAAAGTAGATATCTGTTACCCCCATACTCCCATCTAATCTCTGTAAGTCCAAACTTCACAATTATCTGCTATATATGACATTCTTCTTTTCTTTTCTTTTCTTTTCTTTTCTTTTCTTTTAATTTTCTTTTCTTTAAAGACGCAGGACAAAAATGTAGCAGTTCCGCTATATGGCATGGGAACATGACGTTGCAACACTAGCCCCGTGGTGGCTAACGGGAAAAATAGCCATTGTTGGAGGCCACTCATGAGGCACCGCGATCCATGTGAGGAGAACTTGTTCCATAGTGGGTTGCAGTGAACACTGAGAACTGTTTTCAGAACCAGTAACAGAAACAACAAAGAAAAAAACAACGACGCAAAGTTGCAATGCACACGATAAACAGGGGAAAAGTAGGAAATGGACTGTCTTTTTATTCTTTTCCAACATGGAAAAAAATAAAGGGAGCCTTGTGTCCGAAGTAACAAGGAGAAGGCAGATAGCGTGGATATCTGCCATGAGATGCATCCACATAAATTTTTCTGATTTCCCAAACTGGTTGAAAGTGTGCTCAAGGCATTTTTATTCTGGTTAGTGTGAACATTTTGCTTAGTGAAAAGATTGGACATTTATTTTGTTCCATATCTGAGAAAATTAACAGTGTGTTCCTATGCATGTTTTAACCTATAGCACCAGTCGACAATGCAAGCAAGCAGGCTAAGGAAGGCTAGATCAAACATTGTAAACTGAACATGAGCCTCCACAGACTTAAAATTTCTAAACTGAGACTCAGTAAAGGTGCTCACACCACAGAACAGATACACAGAAATGTCAGGAGAAGAAGGAGATAAGGTGTTGGGGTCATATGGATCATTATCTCCAATCGATGCTATCTTTTCCGTATAGTGTCTCCTCGCCCTGGGAACAAGCTTGTCCCTGTAACGTACATTTCATTTGTTTCTAACTTTGAAACATTATGGTTGTTTAAATACTTAGCAATCTGCAATGGTTTATTTGTTTACGTCCCAGAATGCACTGCGTCGTGACGTTGGTTCCCATGCCCTATTGTCACCATGTTTCTCGTTTTGTTTACACCCAACAAATTTGGCAACACTGTCCGGCTGGTTTCTCTAATGCACCCCCTAGTAAAATCCTCTTGTAACAAGCGTAGTATACAAGCAAGTGTGTGAAAGACTACGCTCAAAACACAGGTGGTTGCACACAGGAATATGAGATTAACCCTCTAAAACCTGAATTTATTTACAATTATATGAAAGAAAATAAATACAGGGAAATAGTAAAAGAAATTTGCTTGTTCTTCCTGTGTATGTGTGTGTTCTCGCTGGGTTCTCCAGCTTCCTCCCACAGTCCAAAGACATGCATTTTAGGTTAATTAATCACTCTAAATTCTCCCTCGGAGTGTGTGTGTGTGTGCATGTGTGAATGATTATTTGTCTCCATCTGTGTTGGCCCTGTGATAGACTGGTGACCTGTCCAGGGTGTACCCTGCCTCTCACCTGATAAAATCCTGGGATAGACCCCAGCTTACCCGCGACCTGTAATGGACTAAGCGGTACAGAGAATGAATGAATGCATAACTGAAAGTTGAATAAATTGATAAAAATGAAAAAGTGAAAATAAATTAAAAATAACATCAGAATAAATAAATGAAAGCGAATAAAAAGAAACAAATGAATAAAATAAAATGAAATAAGTATAAAGAAATAAAAGAAAAAAAACAACAAAGTCCAGAAGAGGTTTGTTTGCAAATTTTAGGCTAGAGATGTCATTAGTGTGTTAAACAACAACATATTCTCATAAATGGCCTCACTGGTCAGCTACAGAGGCGCATCCCCAGTGTTTAGTGAGAGGCCTCTTCAAGTATGCAAATCAGCCATTTCTTCATAAAGAAAATAATGATAATATTATTCAATTAATTTTCCTCAGAAAAATAATTAATAATATATTTTTCATTTATGTAATTGAACTTTATTCATCGTTTTCCATTTCTCACAGCCCATTAAAGAAATGTATGAGTGTAATTTCTCTATTTCCACCTGAACAAATATATTTTTATTTAACATGAATAAAAATATTTTTTATGGCAAGAGATCAAAGAACAGCTGCCATAATACATGTTATATGGAGGCAGCCATGACAGAATCTGTCAGAAAGCACCAGCAGTGGAACTGGTTTCTATGGTGACGCTAGCACATTCCATTTCGTGTGGGGGAGCAGTGATGACATCACAGATTAACGTATCAAAGGACATATGTCATCATCAAAGTATACAAAACCCTGTTCTTGGAGTCAGTTTTCCATTCAGTTCTAAGTCTTGGACGTGAGTTCACATAGAGCGAAACGTGCTGCAATCAGAAGAGAATCTTCAAGCCAGTAAAGATTATTCTACATCGTCTTTCAAACATCCCAATTTACACAGAATTTTTTTACTAATACACCAAGCAGAAAAATGACTCAAATCGAATCATCTTCAGCTAAACTTTGGAGCGACATGGAACAGCAGGAAGTCATGGAGAACCTGCATGATGGGATCAATATCTTCCCTTACAAAATCACCAGAGAGGGAAATAACCAGGAGCTCTCCATTGAGCCTCAAGCCGCAACCCCTGGGCCAGAAAACGCCTCTCTGGAAAACGAGAGCTTCAATGCTTCTGCCCCTCTGGTTGCTTCAACTCACTCTGGAGACGTTCGTTTTGAAAACAATTATCTCCAGGACTCTGTTCGCTCAGAGTACAGACCACGTTATGGCAGGCACGACTTCATAAATTCTAATTATCTGAATAGCTGCTCAGAGAGCTGCAACACGGTAATACTCCAAAAACACCTTAGCTACCTGGTCGACCAAGTGGGCACTCTCACATCCAAGCTCCGGAGAAAGAATTTCTTTCTCTCTCGCGAGACAGAAAGGAGAATTTCAGCAGAAGCTGAATGCCAGATTTACCAAGAAAAAATCAGTCGGCTGGAAAACATGTTAGCGAACACACAGCAGCCTGTGCAAGTCCGTGAAGATGGGCCAAGCACCAAAATTACTGGAGAAGTGAGTCAACCCAAAACAGCTCCTAACGGAGAAAATGAAGGTATGCTTGCAGGAAATTACGCAGCAGCCCTCGAACTGGAAAGGTTAAAGAAAATCATCGAAGAAAAGACTGCCACCAATCTTGAGTTAACCTGCAAGCTAACAGTCCTGCAGGAGGTAACAAACAACCTTGAATGGAAAGTTGCAAAACTCACCACTCAGGTTAATTTTGCATGGGAACCAGCCAGCAATGAGCCTGTAATGATTGCTGAGGAACCTGTTCCACACTTTCCTGCAACTGAAACAACTTGCACATATAGAAATGTCTCTGAGCCACTGGCTTTCACTCCTGGACGGGTCGAACCAGAGGTTTCTGAAGAACAAGCGAGGACGACAGGGGAACCAAAGAAAAGCCAAGACGAGGTAATCCCAGAAATCTTTGAGAGCTCGATTAGTCCAGATAAATTTATTTCCTCAATTAAGCAGCAGGATCGAGAAAAGCTCTTGAGATTAGTGGAAGAATATGAACGACGCAAAAATAAGAAAAGCCTAGAATTCACTGTGAAAAACAGGCAACTTGAGGTAATCCAGGAGTTTACTCAAAACAGAGAAACTTTTCTTGAGGACTCAATTAGTTCTGATAAATTTTGTCCACCACTTGTTGAGCCAGAATCAGAAGAACTGTCTGAATTAGGGGAGGAATGTGAAACAGAGCTGGTCTCAGAACCACAGGACGATTTAGAAAATATTAAGATGCTGGAACCCATTGTGGAAATCAGCCAACCTGAGGTAATCCAGCAAGTTCTTGAAGACACAGAAACATTTGAGGACTCTAGTAGTGCTGACAACTTTTGTCCTCTACTTGGTGACCCAGAACCAGAAAAACTGTCTGGATTACTGGAGGAACATGGAACAGAGCTGGTCTCAGAACCACAGGATGTTTTTGAAAAAAATGAGATACTGGAACCCACTGTGGAAATCAGCCAACCTGAGGTTATCCTGGAAATTTCTGAAAACAAAGAAACATTTTTTGAGGACTTGATTACTTCTAACTTTTGTCCTCCACTTGTTGAGCCAGAACCAGAAAAACTGTCTGGATTACTGGAGGAACATGGAAAAGAGCTGGTCTCAGAACCAGTAACAGAAACAAAGAAAAAACGACGACGCAAAAATAAGAAAAGACTGGAATCCTGCATGGAAATCAGCCAACCTGAGGTAATCCAGCAAGTCATTGAAGACACAGAAACATTTGAGGACTCGAGTAGTTCTGATAACTTTTGTCCTCCACTTGGTGAGAAAGAACCGGAAAGACTCACTGAATTAGTGGCGGAATATGAACCAGAAGTGGTTTCAGAGCAACAGGAGGTCTCTGAGACGCCAGTAAACGAAATTAGATCAAAGAAACGTCGGCGCAAAAATAAGAGGAGATGAATCCACTGTGGAAAACAGCCAACCTGAGGTAATCCAGGACTTAGTGAAAACATTGAAAGCATCCTCAAAGACTCAATTTCTACTCATAACTTTTTTCTATCACTTGTGAGCCAGAACCAGAAAAACTCAGAATTATTGGAAAATTAACAAGAACTGGTCTCAGACCCAGTAACAGAAACAACAAAGAAAAAACAATGACGCAAAAATAAGAAAAGCCTGAAATCCTGTGTGGAAATCACCCAACCTGAGGTTATCCTGGAAATTTTGGAAAACAAAGAAACATTTTTTGAGGACTTGATTACTTCTAACTTTTGTCCTCCACTTGTTGAGCCAGAACCAGAAAAACTGTCTGGATTACTGGAGGAACATGGAAAAGAGCTGGTCTCAGAACCAGTAACAGAAACAAAGAAAAAACGACGACGCAAAAATAAGAAAAGACTGGAATCCTGTGTGGAAATCAGCCAACCTGAGGTAATCCAGCAAGTCATTGAAGACACAGAAACATTTGAGGACTCGAGTAGTTCTGATAACTTTTTTCCACCACTTGTTGAGCCAAAACCATTAAGACTGTCTGAATTACTGGAGGAAAATTAACCAGAACTGGTGTCAGAACCAGAAACAGAAACAAAAAAGAAAAAACGACAACGCAAAAACAAGAAAAGCCTGAATTCCTCCACTTGGTGAGGAAGAACCGGAAAAACTCACTGAATTAGTGGCGGAATATGAACCAGAAGTGGTTTCAAAGCAACAGGAGGTCTCTGAGACGCCAGTAAACGAAATCAGATCGAAGAAACGTCGGCGCAAAAATAAGAGGAGATGAATCCACTGTGGAAAACAGCCAACCTGAGGTAATCCAGGACTTAGTGAAAACATTGAAAGCATCCTCAAAGACTCAATTTCTACTCATAACTTTTTTCTACCGCTTGTGAGCCAGAACCAGAAAAACTCAGAATTATTGGAAAATTAACAAGAACTGGTCTCAGACCCAGTAACAGAAACAACAAAGAAAAAACAACGACGTCCGCCCAGAGATACTTCCTGGTGGGAGCTATCTGAAAGGTCTCACCAGAAATCCAAACAACTTCAGCTGGTTCCTTTCAGTGCAAAGTAGGTAAAGTGAGGTGGCTCAGCTTTGTGTTTAAGGGAAAAGCTTCTGTAATTCTCACATTAACTGAAGTTAAAACAAAAAAGTAAAACTAAACTTAATGTGAGCTTTACTTCCCTCGCAGAGATAGACATCTTCTCTACATATACTCTTCCTTTCCTTCTGTTTATTCTGTCTCATTTTCAGCTAAACCTGGAAAAGATCAGAATGTTTGTGTTTGTTATTGTTTAAATAATTTTATTTTCTGCTGGTTTTCAGTTGTTTTTCCACTGCTGCTGATTTAGCAGCATTAACCTTTTCTTACTTTCTAACTCAACAAAGTAAAACTAAGTAGCAGCTGCAGAGAGATGGAGTTTCACATGGATTTCATCTCATTTGTAGTTAAAAGTTTTCAAGTAGAACTGTTATATAGATGTGACGTTCACGAATTAATTGACTCTTTTGAACGGTTCTTTTAAACAAATGATGGGAACCACGCCACAGCTATGAGCCATTCATTTGTGAGCCATTCTTTTTAATACAAAAATGATCCACTCTGCCTTTACATGACACATGTGCCATCATAGGAGTCTGATGTCTAACATGCTCCATTCATGCGATGCATCTATGGACAGAAAGTATTGTTGAGTTCTATTCAAAACATTTGCTAAAATTTGCAATGATGTTGCTCAGGTTTATTCCTTTTTTATTTATATTTTTCTTTATATATAATTTAATTTTCTATAGTATATTTTATATAGGTACATATTTTAATCATTCATAGTTCTTATATACTGTCAGTTTTTTTACTAAAATGTCTATATGTGGAAGATTTTGGAGTGAAGTTGTTTTGCATGGAAGTTAATTGTGGCCTGTTAGGTTTTTGTTGTACCATAAAGTTTTTTGGTGAGGTAAAAATCCTCAATAGTGATCTCACTGTCAAAGCATGGGGATATGGAGCCAGAGATTACAATGAAAAAACAAGCCAAATGAAATTATGATATAAATTGGTGTGTAAGTTTGAATTATTCTGATCAAAATCTTACCTTACAATTGTAACCAATGATTATTTTTCTTGATAAAAGGGAGTTACCATTGAATTCTAAAATAAATAAAAAAGAATGAGCCAGTCTTTTGAATGGCGCTTTTTAAATGAACAGCTCCTTCAGATTCGGCTCTCTTCAAATTGCTATAAATCCCATCTCTAAACTGTTCACAAAACTGGCTCATCGGCCCCTTTCGATTTTGTTGATTTTGATTGTTGTTAACACAGATTTCTTACCAGACAATCACATGGAAGCATTTAGTCATGTACAGAGGAGCCACTTGCCAACAGGCAAACCAGGCAAAAGCTTGGGGCCCCGAGCTAGAAGGGGGCCTTCAGGGGCCAACCAAATTTGAATCAACACAGAGCAGTGACAATGTGGAGAGTGTGGCTGACCACTACAGAGCTCCTAAAGGGATCTCCCCTCTACCTCAGTCTTGCCGTGAGTAGCAGTGTATCTTATATAAATGAAAAAGAGTGTGGGTTTATAAAAATACAAAGTTTTCTGTCAGACAGTGAAAAACAAAAGAACAGGAAGAGTAAAGAAGAGAGCAAGACAATAGCAAGAAGTGCAGATAATCTAGAAGTTATTTAGCTCAGAGCAGCTCAGTATGTCCTCCTGATGACTACCAGGGTGTCAGGAGGCTGACAATAAAAACAGATAATATCAAATTAAAGCTGTCTAGGTCAGCATAAGTGTGACGCTAAGAAAGTTAAATTACAGAATTTGTAGGCAAGAAATCTGATAATATTTAATAATATACTAATACACTAATATTTGTGCTGTGTTAGCTGTAAATGTATATCCTAAAGGGTAAAAATGCAGTTTTCAGCACATAGTTTAATCTTCTGTATTGAAACTACATTAAATCATATTGCACCTGTTTAATTAAATGATAATAGTAAATAATTGTGTAAAAGTCAAGGTGGCAGGTTGTGGCAGCTGCCACAACTTCAGCTGCTTTCTGTCGCCAGATGAGGATCAGCAGGTAAAGAATAACGTCTGGTTTTACTTTTACACCCTTCAAAAGCACAAATCTGTCCTATTGCAGCAATATTTTCCCTAAAGCTCTGTAAAAGTCCAGAAGTCTGAAACTAGTGAAGCTACATCTGATCACAAGTGCACCGGTGGGCGTGGGTTCTGTTCAGGTGAAGACCTGCCTTTTTTGCATCTGGAAGGAGAGGGCTGTGAGGTTTGAGAAAATTTCTTGTGACGTAGAAGAGCACTAAGTTTAATTCCACATCATAGTAAACAAAACTTAGTTTTACCCGGTAGGGGGCGTTTTGAGTAATTTTTTCACCCACAAAATCCATTTTTTAAAAAGAAATAAAAAAAAAACAAATTTTATTAACAGAATAGGTGGTTTTCATCACAATTAAGTAATACCATGTTGTTTACAGGTCAAATTTAGGGCACATTAGGGCGCACTACCCCTAACCCTGAAACTGAGCATCAGATTGAAGGAAAAAGAAGATTTAAGTAACTTTGAATGTGGCCTGATTGCTGAAGTCTGAGTATTTACTGGGATTTTCACACACAACCATCTTTAGGATTTCCATAGAATGGTCTGAAGAAGAAAAAATATCCAGTGAGCAGCAGTTGTCTGGACCAGAATGTGTTGTTGATGTCAGAGGTCAGACGAGAATGGACAGACTGGTTGGAGATGATAGACAACAGGAAGTCTAATTAGCACTGGTTCAAACCCACGTTAGAGTTCTGAATGAAAAAAGGGGTCCAACCCCATACTACCAAGGTGGACCTAACAAAGAGGCAGTGAGTGTTTATTACCAAACAAGTAATAACAAACAAAGACAAGTCAAACAAACAAAGAGACAAGAGTTAGACTGACTGATTTCTTTTTGTAAACTCAAACATGAAATACATTAAATATTTGTCTTAATTTTGTGTACCTGCTTGCTTGAAATTGTTTTTTCCTGACAACTGGGCTGATTCGGGGAGACGGAACACCTAAAAACCACACACTCATTACACTCATGAAACTTTTGAGAAATCTTTGTGAAAGGGTGTGAACACGTTTGTGTTTTATATTAAATATTACATGAATGCACTGGTCAAAATACAGTAGAAGACTAGAAGGATTAACCTCTAAATTTATTTTTTTTACTTAAACTTTCTTACTCAAAGCAAAAGTGCTTTAAAGAAGATGGCAGTGTAGTAAAGTGCATCAGCTTCTCAGCAACCGGTGGTTGTACTTAAAAACATATCTGATTGACTTAATAGCACAGTTAAGTTTAGTTCTTCAGCCCTGCTTCAACTTGTGAATCCCAGCTGTGATGCTCAAGGCAGCATTAGGCAGACTGGGGATCAAGCCATGTCTCCTAAATAAAAACATGCCTGACACAGCTTACCAGATTAAGGGGTTACTCTTCTTCTGAGCCAATCGCAATAAACTGTTGGGAAAAGCCCGGGGAGGAGATCTCGATGTCTACATCAATGAGCATTGGTGTACGAACTGTAATCTGGTAATCAGCCATTGTTCCGAATCAGTATAATATCTGTTGCTGAAGTGCTGGCCACACTACCTGCCACGACAGTTCACAGCTGTGTTCAGCGTGACTGTTTATGTGCCCCCGCATGCTAACACTAACACAGCTTTAGGGCAGCGTCATTAACATGTGTGAGCTTCAAGACAAGCATCCAGAGGCATTCTTTGTAGTAGCAGGGGATTTTAAAGATGCTCAGCTGAGGGAAACGCTGCCTTAGTCCCATGAGCATGTTTACGATTATACATCGGCCGTCTGTGGTTACATTAGCAAATGTATGGATGACATCACAGTCACCAGGACGATGAGCATCCGCCCGACCAGAAGCTCTGGTTGAATGGAGAAATGAAGCATCTTCTGAGGGCACTGGATGCAGCCTTCAGATCTGTAGACACATCTACACTGAAGGCAGCAAGGAGGATTCTGGAGGCTGGAATTAAAAGAGCAAAGGCAGAGTATTCTCTGAAAATCCAGGGTCATTTTTAAACCAATGACCCCCAAAACATGTGAAAGGGCATAAAAACAATCAGACTATGGCAAGAGAGATGTTGTCTGTCTCTCGCAGATGCCCTCAACACATTTTATGCCCGCTTTGAAGCTTCCATCTCCTCCCTCTGCACCAGGCTCACTGTTCTACCAGGTGAGCTGCCCTTCAGTGTGGCTGCTGGAGATGTGAAGAGAGTGTGCACATCAACTATCACAGGTGTAGATGTACATTTTTAACATCCCTTTGCCAGGCTGTGGTGCTGGTGTGCTTTAAAACTTCCACCATCATCCCTGTGCCCAAAAGTAACACAGCAAAAGGAATGAATGGCTATCACCCCTGATTTAACCCGATAATTACAAAATGCTTTGAGCAGCTAGTCGTGGGGGTCTGTAGCTCAGGAGGAAGAGCACTCATCTTTCGACCGGAAGGTTCCAGGCTTCCACTGACTACATGCCGAAGTGTCCTTGGGCAAGACACTTAACCCCAATGCCTATCGGGGTGTGAATGTGTGTGTGAATGGGTGAATGTGATAAGTAATGTAAAGCGCTTTGAGTGGTCAAACTGACTGGAAAAGCGCTCTATAGGTACAAGTCCATTTACGTAAGAAATAACACTGACATCAATGTGGAGCCACACCAGTATGCCTATAGGAGGAACCGCTCCACATCAGAGTCTTAAATGTCCCTGGAAACACATCTAACATCTTCAAGAAGGCCTACCAGTGCCTTTATTTCCTCTGGAAGCTGAGACAGGCTTTCTACAGGTGTGTAATGGAGAGTACACTCACCCTTTCCATCACCACCTGGTATGGGAACTGCCTCACCGCCAACAAGGAGGCGCTGCAGAGACCCAGAAAATCACCTGCAGCAGCCCTCCTTGCACTCAGCCCGAGTTATGGAGGATTCTGCCCACCCAGCCCATGTTTGACCCCCCTCACTTTGAAAAAGAGGCTGCAGAGCATAAAAGCCAGGACTACCAGGCTCAAATGCAGCTTCTTCCCAGAGGCTGTCAGAATGGTGAACTCCATGCCACAATAATGCACTGCTGTGCCACTTACTGTCATGCTGCTACCAGCAAACACTGCTGCTTTACTGGTTCTTAATCCTGCACTGTAGTATTTATTTAGTAAGATTTACTTGTATTTACGTTATTATCCTTATATAGGACAAAATTATTATGGTATTTTTAGGATGTACACTACTGATCCTGAGTACAAATTTCGTTGCATGTATACATGCAAGTGACAAACTGAACTTGAACCTAAAATATTTTAGCTGTGACTATTTAACTAAATTAGGAGTAATATTCTTATTTCTTGAAATTTCAGCCCAAAACTCAACAATATTTATTTTACATTCGTATAAAACATAACTGAAAATATTCCTGGGCACCACAGCATACGATTGTGTTTTCAACCAATTATTTCTGCAGTGAAATACTTTCCATCTCCATGTAATTAGTTGTGAAAATGGCAGACGTGATGACCTCTGAAAACGAAGAGGGCAGGATGGAGGAGGTGTGTAATGATATGTGGAAATGCCAGCAGTGGATCGTGACATCCATGTAGAAATAGTACATGTAAATTCACAAGGCTGGTTGTTCCTCACTGTGAGTCTAATTAAGATTATCCTTTAAAAAAAAAAATAAAAAAAATGAACCTCCTCTCTTTGTTTACTACTGCATAATTTCTCCTTGTCACTGACTTCCAACCTTTTCTCTGAAGGCATGTCTTTACTGGATGTGTGTGAAGGTAATTAACACAGAAAACACAAGAAAGCTGCCTTGCCTCTCTTCAGCATAGACTTGCTGTTTCCTGCTTATTGTTTTTAACCCCTTAATGCCTGAATTATATAAAAACAAAATAAAAGTTGAAAAAATTCCAGAAAAAATTAACAAAAAGACTGGAAATTAAATATTAAACAAATTAATAACTGTTTAAACATGTAGTTTTCTTACCCAGGCGTCAAGGGTTTAATGAACTAACTAGATGTTGAAACAGAAACATTTTAGTCTATCACGTAAAATATTTACTCATTTTGAATTTGATGGCAGCATCACATCTTACTAAAACCAGGACATGTTTCCCACTGTGCAGCATCAGTCGATGAACATCTGGAGCTGAGGAGACCAGCTACTGGACCTTTGGGAGAGGAATGTTGTCCCGTTCCGGTCTGCTACAGGACTGTCCAGCAGTCCTTGGTCTTATTTTTGTGTTTTGTGTCTCATGTACCAAATGTTTTTACTGATTTTAGATGTGAAAAACTGATGAACTAATAGTTTCTTTAAACTGATTTAAAGTCATACTCAATTCAAGTGAAAACCACTTAAATCTGTAGCCACGGGCTTATGTCGCTGTAAACTTTAAACTTTGTCTTTTCTGATAGTGCTGACAAAATGTGTGTTTGTGTCTGTCTGTGTGGGTGGAGACCATATATGATATTTGTATGTTTTTTATTGTCCCCTGCCAGACGACTGCAGGTGTAAATTAGATTAAGGCTAATTCTGGTACAATGCATTAAATTTTACAGATGCAAGTGAATGCAGCTTTTAATGTATTGTGATCAGTGGTTTTCTTAAGGCCAAATACATGCATGCTAGGTTAATTGATGACTCTAAATTCTCCCTAGGAGTGAGTGTGAATGGTTGTTTGTCCCCTATGTGTTGGCCCTGCGATGGACTGGTGACCTGTCCAGGGTGTACCTGCCTCTCACCTGTTAATGCTGGGATAGGCTCCAGCTTACCTGCGACCCTTAATGGACTAAGCGGTACAGAGAGAGAGGTTTTCTTATGGCTATACAGCTGTTCAGTCCCTTGAGTTCCCTTCACATTGTTCATGTGGAAATGTTCTACCTTTCACTATTAAACACAGCCCTGAGTTCTACTGCTGTTTTTCCTCCATCACCGTCATTCAGGATGTTTTTCCGACCACATTTCTTCATGGAATACAATGGTTCTCTATTCCACTATTCTTCCAGTTTTTAACAATGCGTTGGACAGTTCTGAACCGTTTTAGTTGTTTCTGCATCTCATTGGATGTTTTCTCTGCTTAATGTCAATGATCTGACCCTTCTTAAACAGACTAACATTTTCCATGACCACAGGACACATCTTTCCACATATTTGTTTCACTGCATCAGTTGGGGTTAAATAACTTTTTGCAGCTGATGGATGAACACCAGTGCAGTAATTATCCAATAGGAGACTCCTACCTGTTTGCTTAGGTAAATCCAGATCATTTATTTTTTATTTTTTTTTGCCAGGCAGTGTATTATACATACATTGTAGATGGTGGGATTATTCCACAAATATTAGACCCAGTTTGTCTCAGACTGGCGAACCTCTGTCCATTTTTCCATCTAAGAGACTCTGGCTCTCTAAAACGCTGCTTTTATACCCAATCATGTTACTGACCTGTTGCCAATTAACCTAATTAGTTATCAAATGCTCCGCCAGTTGTTTTGGATTCATGACAATTACATTTAACTATCCAGCCTCTTGTTGCCTCTTTTCTTTTTACAGATGTGTCTGTGCCATCAGGTTCAAAATGAGCTCATATTTAGCTCATTTTAAACCAAAATCAGTTTCAGTTGTATTGTGAATAAAATATGGGTTTCTGAGATGTGCAAATCATGGCATTCTCCTTTTATCTGTGTTCCCAACTCTTTTGGAAGTGGGGTTTTACATGATGAATCCGTCTTTCTTTTTAGTTTTAAGTTTGTGTTATATGGTTTGCCTTTCTCAGCTGTCATTAAATGACTCAGAATCTTGGTGTGGTAATTTCATTTTGACCTCCTCATATGTGGGTGTAATGGATGAGTATCTCTGTTTTTCTATGTTCCCTTTATAGTATCAAAGGATTATGGCGGCCTGTTGGATGTGGAGAATCTGGGCCAGTTTCTCCAAGAAGATTAAAGTCCATCTTAGTTTCTGCTCTTTCTTCTGTCATCCTCACATGTTTTCTCTTTTATTTATGTTTAGTTTGTTTTACAACGCTCCAGTCCACATGTGCACACGTTTGCAGCAGTAATGCAGTAATGTTTATTTACAGCACACCAGAATGAAAATACCATTTTCCAAGATGTCACAGTTTAGATTTTCACGTGTTGAGCTGTAAAACAAGCTGAGAACAAAATTTAGTAATAAAGGAGAGTCAAGTTAAAGTAAAAAGTCAGTTTCTGAGTCTGCATTCACCCCCTGTCTCCACTTGTTTCTGCCCTCCCATCTGACCCATATAACCTTAAAACTTTTCCTCAGGACAGTTGGAGCAGGATGAATATTCATGAGTCTAGTGCTCATTAAAGGTGGCTTAAATGTGCGTCTCGATGCATGTGAGCAGCTCACTACTAATGAGCCAGTTTCTTTAGAGGCAGACTGCTGCACTTATGGATTATAGCATGATATCTGCTGTCTTGACATTTTTGTGTTAAACTGTTGGGAACGTAAACCCATGTAAATGTTTGGCATGTGCTCACCTACATACAGACTGAGAAGCATGTCCAAGCTTTGATGTAAATGTCTGACAAATGATGGCCAGTCCTATTAAGAGCAGACACAGTTGCATCAAGAGATGAGACTACGCAGCTTCAAGGATGCTTTGTTTTCCCATCCATGACCTATTCCTTGGATACTTGGCCACCAGCTGATACAGCATATGTCCTTTAGAGAAATTTAAGCCACTGTCTGCAAATTAATCTGTCCACATTATTAGACTTGGACACACTTCATTTTCTCACCGAATACAAGCAGCAGAAAGAATATCAGAGAAGGATAAAATGAACGGGATCATTATTTTCTCTGGATTTTTCTTTGCTACAAAAACTGTTTTAAAAATAATTTTCATCCTTATATATATATACATATATACATATATATATTAATACAGCTGTCTTTAAAGCCTAAACATGACTATGATGATTTATAAAAATATAACCAGTATATAAATCTTGGTATATTGGTTTATATAACAAATATTTAAAGTTAATAAATATATCCCTAAAAGTTATTTTATTTTTTACTCTTTTAAAAAGTTAGTGTGTGAAAATGAGAGGAACATTTTGAGAGTTGACATTTGAGAAATGACAAAAAAAAAAGAAAACATGAAAAAAGGGACTGGTGAAAAATTTGTAAAGCACTTTGAGCCTTTTAACTGATGAAAAGTGGTGAATAAATAAACTTGACTTACTTTACTCCCAGACAGAAGTAACTACAGACCAAAGGGCTTCAGACTGATTCCAAAGTTGTGTTTGTCTTCTCATCAGGTTATCATATTTCCTGATATAAATGCAAATTGCTGCTTGATAAGACATTTATCTCCAATTTATCCGCTTGCTAATAATCATTGCACACTGTTCCTTTGCATGTCCTTCACTCTACAAAAAGGTTTTCATGCTGGATATAGCTGAATAAGCCTGTTGATTGAGAAGTAAAACAGTCAAGAACCAGTTTCTTTCTTGTTATGGTCTACCAGGGCCTGCACAACATGCACTTAAACAGGAAAAGAACAAACATTTTCCAGATAGGGACGAGCCCATTTTGGAACAGCCAGTAGTGGAGCTGAACATTAAGGTGTGACACTGGTGGATGTGTGAAGCTAGAAGACATTAACTGGAAAGGGACGTTTAATTCAGCAAAGATTATTGGATGTGAAGAAAGTCTGCATCCGACCCCTGCAAATGAAATGGACAATAGCTGAGTTGATTAACAGTTTGCATGGTCGAGCCTGCAGGGAAACCTTACTCAACCATCTCATCCCGTTTCTCACTGCTGCTAAGCTGACTGGGAAAGAGAAACGTCTCAGTCTATTTCATCCACATACGAAGCAGCTCCATCCTGCCTCCTCACATTCTGTCACATCTTTCCTTCGTACGACACAGAAAACGGTGGCAAATGAAGCAATTTAATGTTGAGCGACACCGGCTGTAGAAACCATGAGCAGAGAGAAGGAGGCGGGCAGAGTTTACCCGACTGGAACGACCCTGTCACATAAATCAAAAAACACCTCAAAACAAAGAGAAAATTACGTTTCAGGTGTGATCATAGTGCTTTTAGATGGAAAACGCAGCACAATCCTTCTGCCCGAGAGGTTGATATTAAAGCTGGGTTGACCAGTCAGTCTCTATAACCCACATATTTCCTCACCTGACTGGTTGACCGCTCAGCCAACTGAGAGATGGTCATTATGTAACAGATCCAGCAGACCTGCCATATGAAGACATCTGCACATTTACATCACAAACATAATGTGTTGTTAATGAACCGGAGAAGTTATTAGAGCAGAAACGTACCAAAGCTTTAGAAAATCTGTGTTTGATGGGCTAGTGTCGCCTAATTAAACCGAGCAAAATACTCACAGCCTTAAACACTGACAATATTTACACAAAGGGTAAAAAAAAAATGCTTTTAAAAGAGAAGACAAGCATTCTGAAAATGGATTAACACAAATTACCAGCAGAAGAGGGGAAGTGGGCTGTACAGGAAAAATCCTCAACCACAGTTTTTGTTCCTGGACACAAACTTATGATTTTGAGTCTATGTGGACAGTAAAAGAAGCGTAGAGCTGTCACCCAAATAAAACTAACTGAAGCCTTATCACGTTATAACAAGATAGTTTATTGTAAAATTACATTTCCTGACATTTCCCACTGAAGAACACACACTTTTCCCCCCATTGTCCTTCATCAAGGCTACAAATTTATTTATTTTATTTATTTTATTTTATTTTAATTCCTAGAAAAACAATTCCTTCATTCCTTAAAAATGTTTAGATGTAACTCTGATTTATGATGTATGAAATGATAAATAAGCCAGTTAATTCAGTATTATCTGTTTGGGTATGTTGTGTTACACAACTGTAACGTGTAATATTGGGTTATTTCAGCCATTTATGCATAAACCATAAAAAGATCTGTAGAGCATCTTTACATTGCAAAAATTTGCCTTTATTTTATGGATTTTTGTCTCTTTCTCAAGCTAAATGTAATTATTTATAACTTTGTTCCATATGCATCCCTGCTTGCCTCATATGACCTATGAAATCATGTCATTAACAGTCCCAAAGCCGATATGTTCAGCCATGGCATGACTGCTGTTTTCTCACACTCAAAAATTCCCTCTGGACATATTAACAAGGTTTAGAATTTGACTTTCACTGGAGGGGTCTTTAAAACCTACTCAAGTGTGAGTCTGATGGAGGAAAGTGACCCTTCAGCCTTTAATTATCTTAAAAGAGACATGACATTTGGATTTATACGGCACCGTAAAATTCATGTCACACTCGAACCGAGGAACAAGTCAGCTTCAGTTGTTAATGGCTGTAATTTTACAAAGTGACACAAGCTGAATGAAGGTGATGGCCAAGGAGAAAGAGCCTTTTAAGCTGTGTTCTGTTTTGTTTTTTCTTTAAATAAAGAATGGTGGCGGAAGCTGAAGTGATTGATTGAACTGAATAATTAAAGTTAGTAAATGTTCTTTGGACCTAGAGATGCAAGTTAAGAGGAAATAACTACTATTAAAACCTAAGAGCTCTACAGGCAGCAGTGCTTGTCATTATGGGTGACACTTTTTAACGTCATAGCTGAAGTGTTTACTGGTGTTCACCACTGGAGACAAATGAATGTGGATTTCACATGATTTGCATTCAGAATTTCTTTTGCAACCTGCTGGAATTTCATCAAGTGTTGATTGATCACAAGTTTTCCTCAGTCTCACTGTACAGATGGAAATCATCTTTAGTGATAATACAAAAGTGTATTTTACACCACTTGTTTTCTCCATGTTTGAAGAGAACCTTAAATTAGAAAAAAAAATAATTATGTGGTAGATATAATAAAAAAAGTGATCCTTATATTTATTTAGATTTTTATTTAATGCAGACAGAATGAATTCAACATATTTTATGTCTACTCTATGTATGTCTGTTGTATTTTATGTATATTTCATGCATATCTTTTTGTCTTGTCAACCTGGTTTCATAATATTCATCATCTTTTAATGCTCACCAGCAATCTATCCAACAAGTGTGACAGAACTCCTGGATACACCTCAGCATCAGCAGCAGGATGCATGAACCAGTATGTGATGATCAACATGGATTGTTCCTCAGTTGATAAGACCGCAACAACAACAACAACAACAACAACAACAACAACAATAATAATAATAATAATAAAGTGTTTGATACAAAGTTGAATCAGTCTGAAATTTACTACATATGAGTGTTTCCTCATTGTCCCTGTGAATGTTCTGACTTCTGTCTACTGTTAATTGTGACGATAGGAAATCCCATCAACATACTGTATAGTCAGTTTTATAACTAAAAAAAGGTTGTGACAGAGAAAATTTAGGGCTGGAAATTAGGACAGAGGGTAATATCAAGTTATATTACAAAATCAGCATCTGTGATAGGCTGAGTCACTGTGGAGTAAATGAAGGCAGAAGATTGGGTTGTATCAGGGTTCTCTGATGGTATTGGGTTGGACCAGGGTTCTCTGATGGTATTGGGTTGTATCAGGGTTCTCAGATGGTATTGGGTTGTATCAGGGTTCTCAGATGGTATTGGGTTGTATCAGGGTTCTCAGATGGTATTGGGTTGTATCAGGGTTCTCTGATGGCATTGGGTTGTATCAGGGTTCTCTGATGGCATTGGGTTGTATCAGGGTTCTCTGATGGCATTGGGTTGTATCAGGGTTCTCAGATGGTATTGGGTTGTATCAGGGTTCTCTGATGGTATTGGGTTGTATCAGGGTTCTCTGATGGTATTGGGTTGTATCAGGGTTCTCTGATGGCATTGGGTTGTATCAGGGTTCTCTGATGGCATTGGGTTGTATCAGGGTTCTCAGATGGTATTGGGTTGTATCAGGGTTCTCTGATGGTATTAGGTTGTATCAGGGTTCTCTGATGGTATTGGGTTGTATCAGGGTTCTCTGATGGTATTGGGTTGGACCAGGGTTCTCCTTCCAATGGTACATGACCAGAACATCTCACCAGCGAGGCGACCAGGAGGCATCCTAGCCAGATGCCTGAGCCCCCTGATCTGGTTCCTCTGAAAGGGGAGGAGCAGCAGTTCTACTCCGAGCTCCCCTCAGATGACTGAGCTTCTCACCTTGTAAGGAACAGCCCAGCCACCCAATCTTTTCCTGGGACGTCCATGTACTTTTCAAGAAAATTATGCAAAACTACATTCTACACATTACAAGCTGCAAGCAGTCAAACGAAATGAAGTTGATGAGTAAAAAACAGGAAATATCCTGAGTTGTTCTTCTTGTTTTCAGTTTACATTCTTTGTATTGTCCAATTTTTTATTATTTGGGTTGCATTTATAGTTTAGAATTACTGAAACTGTCAGTGTATACATATGAATAAACACTCAAACACAACAGTCAGTTGATCCCTCTGGGGATATGTTTTTTTTTTTTTTATTCTCCAAACAGGATCATTCCTCTCCACTAAAACATCCTTTCAAACTGTGGTGCCATGCACACCGACCTGTCTTGGCAGAGCGGTTGTTCTTCTCCTGCTGGAGTATCTGGTAGCATTCTTCTTCAGCCCTCATATGCTGCAACACCAGAGCACAGTCTGGGTGGATGGCTTTCGTCTGAAGAGAAGAGAGACATCCAATTACACCAAAAACACACATGATAGCAGTCTCACGTTTACATGAAAAAAAAAATCATATATGAAACATTGCAAACATTTTTTTAAAAAAAGGAAAATAAGCACATTAGACTAATTTAAAGACTGATGCTCTTCCATAAAAAGTTTCTCCAAATTAGCTGATTAATAGATAACAAGTCACACCTCCATTGCGGATCCATCGCTTGCCGCAGCAAACAGAGTAATAGCACTGGAAACCCGGCGGGGGGCAGTGCTTTAATAACCTGAGATGATGTAATAATTCACATACATGCACCTCATTGCATCTGCTCTCTACTTTGCGGTGGGTGAGAAATAATACTGATAATTGCTTTGAAGGTGCTGAGTTGATTTGGAAGGGGGGGGTTGAACTGTTTGAACCCGCTCAGGTAAAACACCTGCCTGTTGGACAGATGGAGACACTACAGGTGAGTAAACCTGTGACCTGCAGTGTCCAGGATTAACACAAAAGAAGATGCTCACTGCTCTTAAACATAAACACCTCCAGGACTAAAGCTCTCTGCATCTGCCAGAGTCGTGTTTCTTTATATCCTATTTAATCATTTTATTTAGTTAGTTATTTCTATTTACTTTTTTATGCATTTGGCTTTAAATTATTCATTTATTATTTATTTTTTTGTATATTATTTTATTCTTCTTTTATTATTCCTTTCCTTCCATATATTCCATACATGTCCTTTACATGTTCATATGTTTTGCACATGTTCTACTAATAGGTGCAGAGGTCAAATGCGACCCTCTTTCGCACCTGAGCTTAGCAACATACTGAAGAATTTATCTAGTTATGGTGCTTGTTGACTGCTCTTTCCTGTCCTCTTCAACCCCAACGACCTTTCTGGTTCTGGTTATTCTGGGGTTTTTCTTCCTTTTAAAAAGGAGATTTTCCTCTCTCGTTTCACTGGCTGTAAACACAGAGTGCAGGATTGAATCAAATCTCTTTGATCATTACTTTCTGCATGGGCCTGTAATGGGCTGATTTTAGTTGTAAACAGTAAAAATGACAAAAAGTACTGTTTGTCCAGAAAATGAAACCCTGACATCACTGAATGCATAATTATTTTGTAATAGCTATCAGATTAAAAATGAGAGTTTAATGTAGCTTGATAGGATATTTTTGTCCTAAAAAAATTCAACAGTGACATCAAGCATTCAAACTGACATTTAAATGGTTAAAATCCTTAAAATTATTTAAAGATTTGGTAGTTTTAAACAGAATGGAAGTTTTTTCAAGAAACTTGTGCAGAAAAATATAAATCTGTAAAGTTTTATAGAAGTTCTGTGGATGTGGGCATTTTTGTCCGTAATAATTTAAGAGAATTAAACTGATGCCTGAGGGTTAATAGTGAGAATTTACTTTTGGAAATAAAGACAACTGCAATGATAAACATGGAAATCTTTTTTAGGGGGGCGGCTGTGAGGGTGTGTGTTTGGTAGGCTCCCAAATGGCCCTGATATTAAATATTGCATGGCTTCCAGATATAATGCAACGACATGGTCTCATTCACAAATATAGATGCAACAAGTTGTTGCGCCTGTCAACAAGACTGGAGATCATATGAAAAGCAACCACAAAACAGAAAATTTAAAACATACTTTGCTACAAAAAGACATCATTTTGCATCGGACACATAACCTGGCAGGTCAGAAGACTCTGACCAGTCACACTCAGCTTCAGTCTGTTTGAACCATTTAGCATCCTTCATACCGAAGCAGCATCCTGCCGGCTCCGAGCTCACCACATCCCTCCTTCATCATTCCGTGTCAGTGCTGACAGTAATCGCCTCCACCTCCGCTTCCCTCTGCATTAGCCAGTTCTTTTCATTGTTCATGTGTTGTGCTCTCAGGAAAGTCCATGTCATGTTTGTCAGTCATTCTTTCTCTGTGTCAAAGTAAATCAGATTGGAACTTGTGATTTAACTGTTAACCATCGGAAGCAGCTGCATTTCCGGCATGTGAGAGGATAATGGGCCTTTCCAGCCTGTTCTCATTCCCACAGCTTTAAACACTGCTGTTCTGTCAAAGCCCCATTGAGCCGTTTCCATCCATGCCACAGAGTCCTGAAGTATGTAGAGATGTTCCAGAGTGGCGGCATGTTTCAGCCAGTGTCAACCTGCTTACTGCTTTGCACACACTCCTCGTCCAGAAAAAGAGCAGATTTGGAGGGAACAAATGTTTGTCATGCTGAAGAAACTGGGCTCTAGTCCTGCACTTCAGTCTTAAACAACCCTTTATCAGAAGTGGTTTTATCTTCATGAACGCATCAGTTTGCTGTGAGGAAGGACCAATCTTTCAGGAAAGAAGAACTTGACGTTCATAATTGAGTGTGATCAAATAAAAAGCAGAAATAATTTCAGTCATCTTTAAGAACAGCCTAATTATCTGAGGGAAACTTAGGTTATGTCCACATGGCACCGAAGCCGGCTCAGGTGTGAAAACGGTGGCGAAAACTTGGAGAAAAGCTTCAACATCCCCACGACACCGCTGTAGTACATACTACAAGGCTGTGGGGGTAAAGAGTAACACTCCAAAGCTAAAGCAAAACAACACATGCGCAGATAAAGTCTCACTGCATGTTGCAGGAAGTTCACATTGGAAGCAGAGAAGAGGAGATGGCTGAGGATTCACTACAAAGCAAAAGAGAAACATTTATTTGGACTAATAAAGAAGTTGAGCTTCTTCTTCAAAAAATGCTGGACTACAAAGCATAAAAAACTCAAGGAAGGGTGGGTTGGGAATCGGTGCGTGTTCATCACATTGACATCATATCCTCGAGTTGTGCGGCTTCGCTGTACGCACAGTACCGCACACGGTAGAGGACTCCAACCAATCCACTTTGTAGAGATGGGATTTATGGCTTCTGAAGGGAGCCGGATCTTAAGGAGACATTCCTTTCAAAGAGTCATTCAAAAGACTGGCTCCTTCTCGCAATATATTACAAAATTTCACAATATATAAGAATGACAAACAATCAAAATATGTACTTATATAAAATCTACTATACAAGATTAAAAAAATATAGGAAAAACATAGATAAAAAAGGATAAAAAGGATGTTTATAATCATGTAACGAACCTTGTGTTGCCTATAGCATGAAAAGCGCTTTATAAATAAAGTTTGATTTGATTTGATTTGATAAAGGCAGTGTCAAAAATTTGTATATAAAAAGAATGGCTCACAGCTGTGAATCAGTTCCCATCGTTCATTTAAAAGTCGTTCAAAAGAATCGATTCGTTCATGAACGTCACATCTCTACCACTTTGGTACCTGACTTCAGACATGGTTGGTTTCATGGAGGCTAATCCCTGGCTTCATGGGGATGAAAGATTGGTTTGCTGAAATACTTTTGTGGTTTTGCTGCAATCCGGCGTCGTGGGGACGGCCTCTTAGAGACCAGTTAGTTATTTTAACACCTCCATGAGTGTTTTCCAGAGTTTAGGCTGCTGCAGGCAACCCCTTCATTGCTCCACTCTGTATTGTAATCTGTATCTGTGGCAGCTGGGGAGAAACTGTCCTACACAGTAAATATTGCTTTTATTCTTCTATGTAATATTTGCTTCATAATTTTTGCTTCTACAATGGCCCATTGTTTAGTATTCTTTAAAGCAAACTAAGTTTCTGGCGTCCATGTTGTCTCTATCTGGACACATTATTTAAATATTAATTTCTTACCACGGGTGTTTTTATGGGTCTGTGCTTCTGCCTGCACTGAGCTCACATTTTAAAATGTAAATGCAAATGTGGGCACGGAGCTCACATCTTTGTCAAAATACAGCAGCATCCCTGCAGCTTGGACTCTACATATTTAACCTCAGCCAAAGAAGAGTTTCTTTTCAGATATTTTTCCAGCTTTTTTCACACAGCTGGGAGAGCCTGAGGTAGCAACCACCAACTCTTTGTTGGTGGATGTAACAATACCACCATGAGATTTGAGCTCCAACTTCCAAGGTGCGTCTTTTTCCTTTTATTAAAATCACATTTCTAAGGCCCTGAGTTGTCGACTTTGCAGGATACATTCTGCAATATGGAACACGGGATAATTTATCCCTCAAAAAAAAAATGCTCTCCTTGCATCTCATGTATATAAGAGCCTTATAGAAATGTAAATTCATCAGCAATTTGCATTGCATAATTATTTCTGAAATGTGATGAGTTGCAGTCTTACAAATGACCCAAATTTATGCATCTTCCAATTAGACTGCAGCTTGAAATGAGGCAGTAAAAATGTAAGTGCTGCAGTTTGTTTTACCTGTTTACAGTTTTATTTAGAGTCTTTCCCCAGGCATGGAATAAACCTCTAAAAACCCTCAGTTCATTAAAATTACACATTAACAAATTCTCTCCCATGAAAATAATCGCTTCATCCCTTAAAGTGGCTTAATTGTAATTCTACACTCTTGTCCCATTTAGAGCTTTGGGATGTGTGAATATGCAAATGAACCCGGCTGCTCACCTCTGCTGCCTGCTGCAGCCGCCTCCACCTGCAGATTTTAAACTGGTCAACAACCACAAAGTCTTTTTTCATCGATACTTTAATGGTAGATTAAAACTTGGTGGTACGACATTCGTTTAGGGAAGGTTTCATTGGCGTTAGCTGTCGACTCAACTCATGAAACCCACCTCCTCACATGGCTGCTGTCGTCTTTGTTTTTTTCTGTTTGCTGGAATTTCATTTTTATAAGACACACCAAAAACTTTACATGAAGTTCTTGAATCAAATCAGAAAATGTAGACTTCCATTTATTTGCTAATATGCACAACACATTTCACACAAAAAGTGCAATGTTGAAATGTAAGAACTGGATGTGACTTATAAATTAAATTAAATCAATGAGACCAAACATGAAATATCTCGGATTTATTCTTCCTGCTATGAGAGAAAAGCCAAAGAAAGACAGACAGTTGACCTTTTTTTGTTTTTTATGTAAGAAGCATTTCCCATGCTGTTCTAACGTTTCTAATTTGGGTTTATTCAACAGGGACAGAAAAATATCTGAACAGAAAAATGCAGACTAAAAGCTCCTCCTGGGACAGTTTCACCAAATGCCTTAACAGGCAAAAAAATTATATTTTAAAGGATTTGTTGGTGGACACTGTCCAATATTTTTCACTTTAGCTTTTATTTTTGGACGTGAACTTTTAGAAAAGAAAAACAGACCTGAAGGGAGAAAAACATAAAAGTGAGACTGTGAACTGTGTTTAAGTTGGATTTCTCTTATTATTTTTCTTATTTCTGTTGAATTATCTTCCATTTTTCACCTGATCCTATGATTACCACACCTGCCCGTTGTTAGTAATGAGCTCCCTCTCTTTATATCTCTGACTGGGCCATTGGGTCGTGTTGCTCTTTCTCAGTCCTTGTCTAGATTTCTTTAATCTGGAGGTCTTTTGCCACTGAGCCTTTCTTTGTATTCTGCATATTTTTGCCATATCAGCCTGCATTTGCATCCTTCCTCCAACATAAGAAGCATAACTGATCATTTATTGATCATCAGAACTTCAGTTTGAAAAACTTTATTATTCTGCAGCCTAAGATGACCTCATACAGTCAATCTGTTTTTTTTATATATATATAAACTTTAATGGCCCTTGAAGAAATAAAGATAGCTTCCTTTTCCCTTTACAGCTTTGTATTATCTTCTCTCCTCTCATTTTTTTATTTATTTTTTTATTTTTTTGTTGTTGTTGTTTCAAATATTTTAAGGTAACTACTGTGGAAAAAGGTAAATATTTCCAGAAAATATATCAACTGGGTGGCCTGTAGACTCCTACATCATTTAAAGTTTACACCCAGAGCAGAAAAAGTGAGTGGGTGTATCTAAAGAACTCAGTCTGGCTGCAGAGCCTCGTTGTGACACAACACAGTACGATTATATCTGCCCTGCAGGTTTATGGAACAAACCTCCTTTAAACAAGCAAGATAGCAGCAGGACATGCAGCTACACCACCCACCGTGCCGTTTTACAGTTTAATGATGTGCTGAGAATCTGGAGTCACTTGCATGACGAGGACCAGACCTTGGCAGATGTTTTAATACCTTCAACAGATAGAGCAATAAAATCTCGACTGCATGCCTGTGACAGAGAAGCTTGAGCACAAACTTTAATTATTGTAATGCGGGATTTTAAATGGCAGCGGTTTTTGTGGCTGCAGCGTTATTCAAATGCAATCAGCGTGTTAATGGGGTCATTATCGCAGGGCGGCGGCCGCCTCCGGCCATCCTTCACTGAGCCGCCATCATTTCCATTTCAGAATTTCACTGTGACACAAAAGAGAAAGACAAGCACAAGGTCTCTGATGTCGTCGCTGTGTGTGTGTGTGTGTGTGTGTGTGTGTGTGTGTCTATGTGTGTCCAGTCCTTTAATGCTTTCAATCTGCATTTTTCTTCTGGGTTAAGTCTTTCCTGACGTTTCTTTTCAGTTTCATGTGTCTGTCGTGCAACTCCAGGCTGCTCTGTATATGGCCTCGAGCAGGTGTCTAAGTTGCTCATATTCTGGCAACTCAGTGTTTTTGTTTTCTGGCTGTGAGGTGATCGTTTCTGCTGCATCATAAAAACAGGCTTGGCGACACAGAGAGAGCAGAAAAAGAGGGAAACAGCTGCTCTGGGTTTGTGCAAAGCTATTGTCTAATATTGATTCAACCAAAGTGATAACTGATAAGCTTCCTAATTTACACCTTTTTTATTTTTAGATTTTTTTTCTATTGAACATTGGTGAGATGGGAATGTCTAATAGAGATCGGTTCTAGTCTTGATGTTTTGTTGAGATTTTACTCTTTCTTGACTGATCAATCAGCTGTTTTTGCAACTAAAGAAAATAATTGTCAAACAGCTGGGTGGGATCACAGTGATGAAAAAGTCATGATTTTTTTGTGAACCATAGCAGTGGTTTGGGGGTAACAAATTATCAAAATACCAATTTCACCATCACTTGGCTGTGTATCTATGGAACAGCATGGTTGGGGGTAATAAATTGCTAACAAATATTAAATGTAAACTAACCTTCACTTAGGTAAACTTCAGAAGTCCCAAGTGTCAGTGAATGCAGCATTTCATGCACTTCTACATGTTGTTTTACAACAACACTGAAAAATATCATGGCTGTTTGTTTTTCCAGATTTAACATCTGATAAGCAGCAAATTAGTTACTAAAATGTAGGCCTGAAAAAGAAAATCTTATTTGTGCCACCTTTCTCCTGGTCAGTGCCCGTGCCTGGCCCCCTCATCAAAATGTTTCTTGACCCGGCCCTGTATGTTCTACCACATAGTTAGACAAGGTTCGGATGAAGATTTTGATTTGTATTTCAGAATCTGTTCATAATTTATCTTCACCACATTCATGGTAAACCTGCCTTTCCAACATCTGCAGCACAAAAATTTAGAGAAGACATCCCCGTGATTAATCTAGACACTCACTAGATATCTGAACCTTGTGCAGAGATGCAGAGCAACTGTACAACGTTTAAAAAAGTAAAAAAAAAAAAAAAAAAAAAAAGCTAAGTGGATCATGGATTATACTGCTGATGTTGGCCACAATGTAATATTTATTATTTATTATTATTAGCTCCTAACTAGTAATGGTAATAAGCCAGCTGCACATTTTCCAATATGATTCACAGCTGGATGGGGACAAAAGCTCAAAATGTCCCTCTCAGATTGATAATGTAATTTTAATGTCTATGACTTCCCCGCCCCCTGAAGGCTGGTTCTAGTGAGACACCCCATTAGACTGTAAATTCAGCCAGTATAGTATCACTAAGTTACTTGCCAGCTATCGCTGCACAGCAGCGTTCTGAGGCTGAGAAACTGCATTTCACATCTTTTGTTTTTAAGAGGCTGCATCATTTTACAACAGCATTTCTGTTTACGGCACCACGTCACAGGTCAATGACTGGATATCGACACACTGGCCGTTGTGAACGTGATGACAGAGAGTCAAACAAGAGTCAACATCAGACTGACTTTTACTGGCAGGAGAGAGTGCGGAGTAGATGTAGGATGCAAGATGGATGCTGAGTTAGCCATCGATGGGGGCACCTCACTGAGAAAATCTTCCTAAGTTCAGTAGTGCCTCTTGTAAAATGTGTGGTCAGCATTAGAAAAACATCAGACCCCCCTACAACCTCTACTACATGTTGCAATTATTTAGCATTTAAATGATGAGTCCTGGCCTCTGTGCAAAAGGCTCAAATGAAATCTCTTTCTGAAACTGACTTAAACAACTTTGCCAGGTTTCTGCAGGAATCTAGTCATGTTTATCTGACAGGCGTCACCATTTATTAGTATATAAATCATCCTGATCTGACTGAATATGTGAAATAAGCCCAACCTCTGTAACATGTACCGTTATTGGAAATGATGTGTTGACACCAGAGAAACAAGAAATTCAAAAAGTGACTTTGGGTATGTTTTAGAAAAGCCTCGGTTTATAAAACTTATGTTTAAAACTGTTGATAATAAAATCAGGTAATCCATTAGGGAAACTACATAAACGTGGTGGGGGTGACAAAACATCTCCAAAAGCAGAGCAAAACACAAGTAAAAAAAAAAAAAAAAAAAAGTAATTAAGATTTAAAAACTTACTATAACTGTATAACTTATAACTATGTAACTTACTATACTCATAACATCACAGACGTGAGGAAGATGTAATAAGAAACACATTTACTGTTAAACCCTCATTCATCCAGTTACCTGTTTTTCCACATCTTGCTCTTTCTTTTCTCCCTTCAGTGCCTTCAGTAAACCCTGATCTCTGTTCTGCAGTTCTTCTTCTTCTTTATATTTTTTGGTGGTTGGCAAAATCAAATTGGTGCATTACTGCCACTGAGTGGTCTGGAGTGTGGACCAGAACGTTTAAAAGAGCCCAAGTTGTCAAAACATTAGTTTGTCTGCTACATTTTCCCAATCCCATGCAAACCCACCCCACCCCCATGTTGCCCCCAGTTTGAGAACCACTGTACTAAACAGAAAAACTAACTATAAAATTATGAAACCCAGCCTGTTTGCTGTTGGTTTTACTATACTCTTTAAAAAACAATACACATGTCTTGTTTTTCTTATCTCAGAAAACGTGTTTTTTCCCCCTGTAAGTGAAGTACTGTCGTTCATTACTGGCCCTAAAAATCAACTGACAAAAAAAAAAAAAAAAAAGTGCCACCAGAGGGGCCCCCATGGGATGTAGAGAAAAAAATGAAAGCACATTTCCTCATTTTGACCTCTCGGCACAGATCACCTGTGGCCTTTTAAAGCTGACCTTAAGGATTTCCAGCCGGTTTTGAAGACAGGGGCAAGGCTTGCCTCGGGCTGGACACAGAAGGTCATTTCTTGTAAGGGCTCAAGAGTTCAGGAGGAGCCTTATGCAGAAAATCAGAAGAAATCCTCAATAATGTTTGTGACTACATTTATAAACACAGTTTCAGTTAATTTCAGGAGGTTTCATTTAATTTCTATTCCACACCTCTGCTCCTTCAAAAGGAAAATCTAGAAGAATACTGGAAAGAGGAAGAAAGAAAACTGTCCCTTTGCTGCAGTTAGAAGGAAAAAGATGCATTTGTTTAAAAACTAAAGTGACATTCAGAGGACAGAGTCTGGAGGAAGTGGCTATAAAAAGAAAGGACAGCAGAGGCTCATCAGGAGCCTTCAGGATCAGAAAGGACACAAACCCAAAACCTCAGTCAAGTGTGACCACAGCTCACGGCTCTGACCACCAGATCAAGCGGGGATAAAATGGAATAAAACTTCACCCTGAATTATCAGGATTATTTGACTTTCAAACCAGCACATGTATATAACAGGAGAAAATATTAATGCTTTCTCTTTGCTGCTGTCTGGCTGCAACCGACGGGAGCTGAGTCGAACCAGTGTCCTGTGTTAATGGAGCGTCAGGAGACACCGCTGCTTCTTTTATTTTATTTCTCTAAAGTTTGCTGGAGGTGCATGCATGCGTGTTTCATCTGATGGTTCATGTTGATGACTAAGAGATAAATGCTGCATTTCATTCTTTTGAGGTAAACACCAAAACAAAAGTCTAAGAAGTCAGGAACAAGAAGACCACACGTCCAACTATGCAAAAGAGGTCAAAAACAGCCTCACATGATTCCAGAGGAAATAACACCACTGGAGACACGAGTCACCCATCAGGGAAAAACGACCCTGAATCACAGACGCAGCTCTGACCGCTGAGACAAAGACAACAGCAGCTCCATACATCCGCCGATGACTAATAACAGCAGATTTCCACTGCTAATTGTTGAATCATTTCTCCCTGATTTCATTGCCTCTGAGGTAAATGGCTGCAAAATACACAACTGAAATTAAAAACTGAGCATCTACAATAACACAAAGAAACTCCAGGAAAGTCCATGCTAATGATTCTCATTTAAAAACGTGGAAATATTCAGGACGGAGTAAAAGTCCGGGCCTTGATGTAATTTTTCAAGGTGGCTTTGATCAATAGTTCTCCAACTTTCTGAGTCCTTCACTGTTCAAAGTTTTTCTTTGGAAATTTGTTGATTTTTCATTCATTTTCAACCAAGTCCTTGTACCTGAACATTTCCAGCAAATTTATCCGGACCAAGTCATTCAGGCAGAAAAAGGGCTTCTAACTCAAGGGATGACCCAGAGTTGTATTAACACATAACAGGCACCTTAGCAAATAACCAGTTTAAACTGGTTATTTAGGCTCTTAGTTACAAGCAGCCTGTAATAAAGACACATTATTTGTTCCCATTTCTTTAGTTTCATGTGTGAAAACCAGCAAAGATCAGACAGTCTGACAGGATTTCAGCAGCAACAAGGTGATTCCCAAACAGCTGATAGCTGGAAACTTGGCTTGTCTCAGCATGGAGACAGAAACTGGACACGTGGAAGACAGAAGAAGAAGAATCAGGACTAAAAACTATCTACAGCAGATGAACAAGACCTGAAATAAATGTCCTGAAGGAATAGGAAGAAATCCAACAAAGACCTGAACCAGGACCCGAGAGATGGATCTGGACCTTCAGCTCATCCATCTACTGTTGGCTGAAGCCAAGGGAGTAAAGGGAGTAAAGTAAAGGGATAACAAACACTTACTTTAGCTTTACGTTCCTAAACCTAGTGGTAGTGATGGCTCGGGCAGGTTTATGTTCCAAACTTTTAAAAAGATTTAGTACTGTCACAGAAAATGTTGTAACAGTAGAGCTGACAAATGTTTAAGGAAACAGGGAGAAAAGGCTGAGATGTTCCACATGACACGAGAACTGATCTGATAATAACTGAGAACAGTCCCCAGAACCTGGACCTGAACGAGTCTGATGGGGGGATGGATCCTCCCCAGAACACAGACCTGAACGAGTCTGATGGGGGGATGGATCCTCCCCAGAACACAGACCTGAACGAGTCTGACGGAGGGATGGATCCTCCCCAGAACCCGGACCAGAATGAGTCTGATGGAGGGATGGATCCTCCCCAGAACCAGGACCTGAACGAGTCTGATGGGGGGATGGATCAACCCCAGAACGCGGACCTAAACGAGTCTGATGGAGGGGTGGATCCTCACCAGAACTCGGACCTGAAGAGTCTGATGGAGGGATGGATCCTCCCCAGAACCAGGACCTGAAGAGTCTGATGGAGGGATGGATCCTCCCCAGAACTTGGACCTGAACGGGTCTGACAGAGGCATGGATCCTCCCCAGAACCCGGACCTGAATGAGTCTGACGAAGGGATGGATCCTCCCCAGAACCTGGACCTGAACGAGTCTGACGGAGGGATGGATCCTCCCCAGAACCCGGACCTGAACGAGTCTGACGGAGGGATGGATCCTCCCCAGAACCCGGACCTGAACGAGTCTGACGGAGGGGTGGATCCTCCCCAGAACGCGGACCTGAACGAGTCTGACGGAGGGGTGGATCCTCCCCAGAACCCGGACCTGAACGAGTCTGACGGAGGGATGGATCCTCCCCAGAACCCGGACCTGAACGAGTCTGACGGAGGGATGGATCCTCCCCAGAACCCGGACCTGAACGGGTCTGACGGAGGGATGGATCCTCCCCAGAACCCGGACCTGAACGAGTCTGACGGAGGGATGGATCCTCCCCAGAACCCGGACCTGAACGGGTCTGACGGAGGGATGGATCCTTCCCAGAACCCGGACCTGAACGGGTCTGACGGAGGGATGGATCCTCCACGGACCTCAGCATTATTAAAGTAGTGTGGGATCATCTCGGCTGAGCAATATTGCAAATTTTGGTATCAATCCAATACCAAGTAAATCCAGAAAAAGTATTGCAGATACAGATTTGATACTGATACTTTTTGCTCGAAATTTCACAACCATTTAATGGTTTTGCCTTCAATTATTGATCATAATGTGAAAATAGTCAAATAAAACTTTTTACTAACAAACTTAATAACAACTAAAATTTTTAAATGTAACATTTTTTGTTTGTAAACAATATAAAATAACAACATTCACAATGTAACAAAAAACTCTTAATAAATATAAACAAAAATTATCTGAAAAAATAAAAACAGTTCAAATTAGCTAAACAAAAGCAAAACCTACAATTTTTTTTATATTCGGATCAATAGGCCCAGCCTGAAGAATACCTAGGAAAATTACATGGATGCTTGTCTAGCGTTCAGACTGTGATGGAGAATAAAGGTGTCCAGACCAAATATTGATTTTCAAGCTCATTTTTGTTTGTTTGTTTGTTTTGCTTACTCTGGATTAACAAGGTGTCTAAAACCTGCTGCTGTCATGTCCTGTTTTTCTGGTAATATATAAATTAATTAGAGTTGCCTCCAGACTTTTACAGTAGCTACCCATGTTTTATACGCTTATTTTGTCTAAATTCTTTGTAATGAAGAAAACACAAATAAATAAATGAACCGTATTTATCTGCTCTGACAGTTCTGGCCGCAGCAGCAAACTGCGCCGCCTGGACTCACCGTCTTCCAAAGCGCGAGCTGCAGGAACAGACCGAAGTGCAGTAACATGTGCATCCTTCTCATCCACGAGCTTCCACCAGCACACTGTACAGTAACATGTGTCAAGATGAACGCGACTTAAAAAAAAAAAAAAAAGTTCACACGCAAAAGTAAATGGACGTCCTTGGATGGAGCAAGTCTTCCAGAATAAACACTTTGAGGAAGTGGCAACAATCCATGAACTGAGCAGTTTGCGGGCTGTTTGCCAGTGTGAGCGTGGATATTTCTCCGATGTCCGGTGCGTGAGACAGTCAGCATGACACGCGGAGAGCCGGCGCTCGACTGAGCAGAGCAAGGTGCGCTCCTCCCTGAAAGGCAGAGACGGAGCTGCGCGCAAAGACGCAGCAGCGGAGTAAAGCTGCACGCTTACGGAGAAGGGGGAGGAGGAAGAAGAGAAGGAAATGTGCACCAGGGATTACAGTCAATCGCAGTTTTAACTCAGTGACTTTAGTTTATATTAAATAATCTGTGTTACATGACTGATTAAAACGTTCCCAGTTGCAAACAAGTAATCCAAAAATATGTATCCACAGCAAACTTTACTACATAGCCAGTGAATTTTTATCTGACCAGTAGGTCACCAGCTACTGGATGGAAATCACATTAACAAGTAATAAACAATAATGCAAAACATCAGAAAGATACTCCAACACCTTGCTACCGGGTTGGACCCCTCTTGATGTCATAGATCCAGCAAGGTGTTTGGAAGCCCAAAGTGGGCCAAGAAAATCTCCCCCCACCATTACACCAGCAGCAGCCTGAAGCGTTGATCCAAGGCAGGATGGATCCATGTTTTCATGATGTTTCCACCTAATTCTGAGCCTAGCATCTGAATGTGGAGCTGAAATGGAGACTCATCAGACCAGTAACGTTTCTCCATCTTCTGTTGTCCAGTGTTGGTGAGTGTGTGTGAATTGAAGCCTCAGTTTCCTGTTCTTAGCTGGCAGGAGGCACCCGGTGTGTCTTCTGCTGCTGTAGCCCATCTGCTTCACGGTTGAACATGTTGTGTGTTCAGAGATGCTGTTCTGCAGACCTTGGTTAGAACCAGTGCTTATGTGACTTCCTGTTGCCTTTATATCATCTCCAACAAGACATTCTGGTCCAGACAACTGCTGCTTGCTGGATATTTTCTCTTCTTCAGACCATCTCTGTAAACCCTAGAGATGGTTGTGTGTGAAAATCCCAGTTTGAACTTCAGGAAGTCGTCTTCACCACATCTACATGACTAGATATGTTGAGTTGCTGCCATGTGATTGGCTGATTAGATATTTGTGTTAACAGGAAGTTTAACAGGTGGACCTGATGAAGAGTCATACTGTATGCTCTCTCTTAATCTATTTTCACCCATTTCATAAAAGATTTTCAATGGAGTCTAGATTGTTTAGTCTGGTGGTTTTCCACAGCTATGGTTCACATAAGAATATCACAGCAGGAGGTTTTCTGAGGAATCTGGAACAGCTGGAAATGTGAGTAGGAGTTTTGCATGGATAACCGTTTAATGTGCAGAAGGGAGCATTTGATGCAGAAGTTGTGCTGGAAGAATCAAAATGTTTTCTTTTCAAGACACAGAGTAACAGATGAGACTTTTTATTCTGTTAGTCTGGGTGTTGCATGCATCTAGATGTTTCCACGTTAGCAGGGAACAAAAGGAAACAGACACGACAAACTATCACTAGACACACATGGTTGAAAAAACAGCAGCTGAAAATCATCCAGAATTTTTGCTGACACATTCAGGCGCTGTCTCATGATGATCTGAACATTTTAGAATGAGCCTGTGTTTCTGCAGGAAATCTGGAGCCGATGTTGTAGAACTCTAGAACATATGAAGACTCCGGTGCATGTGAGCAATGATGTAACAAAGGCTGGGCTTTCTGCATGCCTTCACCACTCCTCTTCTGCAAATATCACCAGGTCTTTGAAATTGGAAGGCTCCCTGGAAGGACATGGAGTTGAGTTCCCTCAACAGATTTTAGAAAGTATGAAGGTCTAGACTCTGATGGGCAATGCCAAAATATTAATATATGGATCCTTGCTTTGTTAAAAGATCTGTTCTGCTCAGTTTCTCTGCAGGCTAATTTAAAGTCCAAGGTCCACCATGAGGTATGAATGTCTCAACACATGAGAGCCTCCACAACAGTACTTGTCCATGTCACAAGACCAGCCGCCCTGCACATAAACTTACCTGGACAAAGTGTTGGATCATCAAAAATGTCTGACAAAATAAAAATGGAGGTGTTTGTAGAAGTGTCTTTCACCTGGAGACAGACGGAGAAGCATTCAACCCCATGACCACCACCTCCACAGCGAAGCAGGGTGATGGAAATGTGATGCTTTAGATTAGTTTTTTCAGCTAGGGACTCTGGTAATCTCATCAACATAAATAGCATCATGATAAATGACGACATTAGAATCCTGCAGGAAAACATCCGTCTTTTCCTTTAAGCAGCATCAGACCTTCTAACAAGATATTGATTCAGCCTAAATATCAAAGAACAAAACAGAAACGTGGTAAAAATATAATTAACACAATGTTTAACCATCATTTATCAGGTTTTTGTCATTTCCGTTTAAAGGAAATGTGATAGTGGAATAAATATTCAATCTAAATTCACCATGTTTGAATAATTTAGTTTAACTGTAATATTGTCATTCCACATTTTTCCTAATTTAAAATCAATTTGAATTCAAATTTTATCTAAATATAACATAAATGCCACAAAGAAACACTGAGAAACATCCAGTAAACTAATTAGAATAAAAGAAAACATTGTATTGGAATTAGAGCTCTTGAAAATCCGGAGGCTAAAGCTGGAAATAAATCTGTCATTTGACCACATAAAGAAAACCAAATCACACAAAGACAATGATATTTATGCCTCATGATGTATTTCCTCTGACTCTTGGATGCAGGAATGAATTATGATAATGTTTGTGTGGGAAAATGTCACTGCAGAATTACTACTGAGGACACTTTATACAAACAGAATAAACTCAAACTTTCTGTGTGTGTTTGTGTGTGTTTTGGAGGCACGTTGCACGATGGATGGAAGGTGATCCTTTTGGCTGTTTCATCAGTGTCAACAATAAACTTCATGCAGACAGCAGTGAGCTGCAGACGAGGGGCGTCTCATGCAGCTTAGGATGCACGTGAGTTTACCTTTGTGCCTCATTAATATTACATAGCAACATCCCAGAGCCTGAACAAGGCTCATAGTGATGCAGCCTTTGCTTATCAGCACATATGCATTTGCTTTGTGTAGTTGGCTCCATAAAAATTGAGACTGACACCATTTTCATAATTTAGCTGCTTGACTGCATCACAGCGGATCTGAAACAAAGTGTGAAGATTATATGTTTTAATTCTAGTGTTTAAATTATGTTAACTGAAACATTTTTTGCATCATGTCGCCGCCTTTAAAAAGCCTTCAAAGCCGTTTAACATTTGACAGATGAGCAGTCTCATAGGCAGACGTGAACGATTTCTATGTTCATTCTCATGTGTATATTTTGTTTTTGCACTGATGAGCACAGGTGTGTTTCGTTTGATGTCATTATCTGAACAGGGATTCCCTGATGGGGGGTCTAAAGGTCAGCTTTGTAACTGATGTGCAGTCACACGAGATGCAGTGATGGAGCGGTCCTCTTTGTAATCATTTTATCCTGGAAAACAATCAAATCTACAACTAACCACACCTGACATGTACCGCTGCACATCCCATGAATCCTAATGTCTCCAAGTCTCTAGCTTTGGTTATGATTTCTCTTATTTATCTTTTTACTGGTATTTAAAGAACATTGGAAGACAAGGCAAATTTATTTATACAGCACATTTCATACATAAGGCAACTGAATATGATGTACATGATGAAAAGAACAGATGAGAGACTACATGCAGTGTTTGTTTTGGTTATTGGATAATCGGTTTATTGGAACTCTGGAAGAATAGGAGCACTGAAAAGATGGAGCAGTTTCTGTCCTGGAGAGCAGGCTTGTTATGCATGCTCTCCCTCTCTGGACAAGCTTCTGATCTTATTGTTAGTGATGTGTTGTTCATGAACGAGCCAGCTCTGAGAGCCGATTCTTTGTAGTGAACATGAAGAACCGATTCCTGTTGAATCTTTAGAAAAACGGTGGGACTTTCTTTTGATGGGTACACTGTGTGGTTAATTTCATATGAGGAAAGACTAGGACCATACCATTATGTAAAGAAAGAATGGCCTCTTAGAAGACAGGTATAGTGGTACAAACCAGGTACACAGAGTGTGTCAGGAAATAATTAGAGAAATTAGCTTTAAAGTGTCATAATTTTTATACTTCTGCCTTTATTTTAGTTGATTTGCTTGGTGTGGTTCTGTGTTCACTTGTCTTTTTTAAAGGTTTGATTAAAATATTTAAATTGTATTTTTTTTATTAAAAAAAATAAGGTTTTAGTTAACAATGTCCAGTTCCACCTTCTGGCCCAAACATGGTCTCTTCTGGCTTTAAAAGCATCAAGACCACAACAGTAAAAATGTTTAACTCAGTGCTTAAAGGGGCAGTTTAAACAAACTCATGACTTGTTCTTCAGGTATACCACAATATGTTGCAGTCGAGTTTCGCTTCACACAACATGTTACATGCTAGCAAACAGATTTAAACATCTGTCGTTTTGAACTCACAACGTGGCTGATTCAGCAAAGAAACGCAAGAAGAAATTGTTAGAGGAATAGAGGAAAAGAAAGAGAGAAAGAGATGAGACAACAGTCAAAAGAAGACTGTGTGTTGGTTCCTGACCAAGGACAGCAAACGCCTGATTATCTTACGTCTTATAAGATTTTCCTATAAAATGATCATTTGGTGTGAGGTGTGTTAAGAGCGAATTCGTCCCAACAATCTGCTCCGAAACGGATCGTGGCCGACAAATGGAAGTGTTGAACTTGTTCAGTATTTACAACCAAAGTTTTGGGCTATGTCCCGAAGCCGGGTCAAGTGTAAAAACAGTGGCGTAAACTAGGAGAAAGGCTTCAACAGCCACACGAAACTGCTGTAGTACATACTACAAGGCTGTGGGGGGCACTACAAAGATTAAAGAATTACACTCCAGAGATAGAGCAAGACGTAGTAGATAATGACAGGTGTGCTTGCTCCTGCTGTTGATGGTACAGCAGCGCAGCACTGTGTTGTAACAGCCGTGCATTTTTATGCTAAAGCTGTACACAAGTCAGGACTGTCTGGAGCAGCACCACAACACAGCTGGTCACGGACGCCATTATTGTTGCTGTGTTTGGCGTGTGTTCATCACATTGATGTCATATCCTCTAGTGGAATGGTAGCGCTGTCCTCACAGTACCAGAGTACCAGAGAAGTCTCAAACCTAACCACCTTGGTACCTGGTTTCAGACATGATCGGTTTCATGGAGGCTAATCTCTGGTTTCGTGGGGATGAAAAGGTGGATTACTAAAATACTTTTGCGGTTCATAGCACAATCAGTGGCATAGGAGATAAAAGCTGCTGTAGGGATGACTGAAGCCTCATGAAACACAAATCACTTTGACATACCTGCCATGAAATCAACTCAATGCATCAAGAATTAAAACATTCATTGAGATCACCACCTGTTGGTTGCCTGTATGTGATGCATTTGTGGGGAATCATCAACAGTCATGACCTCGTTATTCTCATGGAGTTTTTGTCTTAACTTTTTCTTACCATGTAATAAAGAATATGCTCCCATCACTGTGTTACTGTTTTCATAGGTCTGTGTTTAAATCAGTGTTAACGTGTCAAAGTCAGCGTTTTTAACGGGAAAAGTAGGAGAAAAATGGTATTTAGGCAAATTGCACAGTGACTGGGGTTCTGTATTTATAAAGTTGTATTAAATTAAAATTGAGAAAAATGCTTGTGTGACTGTAAAGTTTATGTTATTTAAGAAGTATCTTTAGTGATGTTTAGCTTCAGTTTGCTCCTCTTTTTGCACATACACTCTCTAGGTTGCACCTATAAGAAACAATTAGATGACAATTAACCAACTTTAAAGGCATTCATTAATGCTGATAGTTATTAGAGGCTCATATAAACCAACATAAGGTCCAACAGGTTGTCATGGTCTGCTCCAGCTGCAGACCCAGATGTTTCCTCTGATGCTTCCTGAGTGGGTTTATATGATTAACTTTAAAGTGTGCTTTTTGCAAAGCTACATCAAAGACAACAATTCAAAGATAATGAAACATATCCTACCTGTGATCTTGAACGCACCACTTCATTCTCATACTCTGAGCACATTCAGGAATTACCATGGCAGCAGCATCTCGCACAGATGTTTGATTCCCAAAAGCTAATCCAAGATCATTCTAATGTGATGCTTTTCTTCAGTCTGTTTGCAAAATAAAATGATGAACAGTTGCTAGCTAAATCTCTTCTCTAAAATCTTCGGTTTTCAGTATCATTCAATCCCAAGCATTGTCAAATCAACAAGCTGAGATCCTTCAAAACTCCTGGGAGCAGCTCGACACGCTGGTGTAGTCACATGACTTTTAGCATGTTGAAGCAAACTCTTCCTGCTATGAGATCTGCTGGTGGAGGCTGAGCTGCCCCTAGTATGGTGTGAGACCTCTGGTCTAATTTATACATATACAAATAAAATAATTTTGTACTGGATTCCACTTTGGTTGCTTCACTGTTATCAGCTGCTCACACTGGCTGCCTTGTCATAGGAGCCTTTCTAAAAACTCCATCCTACCTACCCACTTCCACTTACCTTCACAGGTGACTTTCCTTCTTTAGCATGTAGGAAATAAACACAGCAGCCAGCATTTGGCTGGTCTTCGCTCTGCCTTGCAGATGTTGGGTCTGACATGACAAAACATCTCTATGGCATCAAGTGGGGAAGAGTCAGGGGAGGTGTGACTGTGCATCAGGTAGCAACACTTGTATCTCAGAAAAGAAATAATTAAATGTTCTATACAAGTCTGTGGTGATACAGGGTTGAAAGTCTCAGGTCTGCGAAGGAAGTCACTCAGAAGTGTCCTCCATGGTGGACATTTGAACGCATGAACAACCCCAAAATGCAATATTTTATATATTTTATATTTATATTTTATATTACAATATTAGCCTTTTCAGTAAAACTACAGTATAGTTAGGACACCATTTGATGGGAGTCTGGGCTGCTACATATGTGATTATAAGTCAGTATGCACGTCAATAAGCAGACAAAACGTAATATGTAAATTCATATGATGGATGTCCATACAACTGCATGTTTATAACAGTATGTTGTCGAGGAGAAATAATCTCCTAAATCAAAGCCACATAGATTAAAAACTACCCTCCTTCAGTTTCTCTTCACATCTGATGCCTGAGTTCATCTCCCTGGAAACGGCAGTAGATTTAAATGATGTTCAATGCCAACATTTCAGTTACATATCACACGGAAACAGATTCAAATGAAAAATAAATATGTTCGAGAGGTGTTTGATTTATAAAGTGTTGCTCATTCTCTGTGGTTTTTTGTGTGATACTGACTGGCCATCAGGTCTACCAGGTATTTTCCCAGTGGGTCGACACAGATAATTTATTGGCCCAACTGGTCCAATTAAACTCAGTAGATCCATGACCCAACTATAACTGGGCCACTCCACTTAAATTTTTAAACACCACCTCCTTTCATTATGGTTCCTGTAACAGTAATTCAATCATTCAGTCGGCACAGAAGTTTCTTTCCTGACAACCGGCCCATGAAACATGTGGATCTGCAGCCCATTGGTCCTTTTCTTAACTGACAGTTGAAGCGTTGAATCTAATCCAGGAAATTTTAACAAATATAATGAATAATGTTTAGGAATGGAGAAGAACTTGTATGATATTTCAAGCATTTCCACATATAAAACTATGTTTTAGAAAAATCATACTGAGTACCACAAAGAAAGCACAATAACTTTATTTATGCAGCACTTTTTATACAATTTATACCTCTGTGTCTTTTACAGAAATAACTAGAAAAAAAGCCAAGAAGTCTGTTTTTCTCTTTCTCTCTCTCTCGCTTTCTTATACAGACAGAAAGAATGGGACTGAGCCCACAGTATAAAACTCTTTTATGTCCTTATACAAATAGTTGTTTTAATTTTGAGTGTATGTTTCACTTTTTGGTGCAAACTGAGTTAGAAATAAGTACATGCATTTTCTTCAGTGTTCAGTGTGTGAATAAATAAAATCCAGACAACTCATTATCTTAAACTTAGCTAAAATTTACAATAATTACACATTATTTATGTGTAAAATGAAAATGGCTAAAGGCTCATGGTGCTTCCATGCCGGTCTCTGAGGAAACGACGTGTCTTCAGATTTTTTTAAAGTGATTTTGAGAGTAAAAGTAGTTCTTTAACCTCTAACTTCCAGCTGACCCTCTTTGGTTGTTTTGTTTTTTTGTTTTTTTTTTTGTGGACTGGTGCTGAGTTTTTAAAACAACATTCCTGTGTCCGTCTGTTTGTTGGCCTGTGTGTGTGTGTGTGTGTGTGTTTGTGTGTGTGTGTTATTACTGGATACCTGCTGTTTGCAGCTGCATGTCCTCACACAGCTCTCAGCATGTCAGAGATGCTGTGAAGCTACAAGGAAACTGCTGGGACCATTTCGGACCAGATGTGTCACATATCGTCTCGCCTCTGGACTACATCGTTGTTTGTGTGTGAGGAGGAGCATTGATGAAGAGGAGAAGCTGTTGTTTTTAATGATTAGACATAAATTCAGTTCTCTGTTGCAACAGCTCAACTCTACTGTTTCTAAGGTACCATTAGATGAGCAAAACTGGTGATTTTCTTCAGCTTTCCTTCTCAGGCTCTTAAATCTTTTTGCAATATATACTGTATATATATATATATATATATATATATATAGGGAAACCCAGGCTTCCCTCTCCCTGGCCACATTCACCAGCTCATCCAGAGGGATCCCGAGGCGTTCCCAGGCCAGCCGAGAGATGTAGTCCGTCCAGTGTGTCCTGGGTCTTCCCCGGGGCCTCTTTCCGGTGGGACATGCCTGGAACACCTCACCAGGGAGGCATCCAGGAGGCATCCTAACCAGATGCCCGAGCCACCTCATCTGGCTCCTCTCGATGTGGAGGAGCAGTAACTCTACTCTGAGCCCCTCCCAGATCACAGAGCTTCTCACCCTATCTCTAAGGGAGAGCCCAGCCCCAGCCTTACCAATTAAATTTAATAGGAAAATGTGTCCAAACTTTTGACTGGTACTGTATGTATGTATAGTTTGCCAGTGCCTTATATCCTGTACATTTTAAAAACACAGTGTCTAAACATTACTGATACCTAGTGGTGAAGATGGGCATTAAAATGGCTTTAAATGCAGTTGTGAATCTATGGTGGCCGTCAGTGGCCAAAATTCTTCCAGACATAAACATGTCAATGGATCCAGTGGCCTCAGGTGCAGTGATGACTGCACTACAAGTAACTACTATATATGTGTACCGTCTTCTTCTGTGGTCATTTTAAGGCATTACTCAACCCAAGTGATGCTCTAGTACCTACTACACAAAGCCACTACTGCAGTTTTAAAGCTCAGAGGGTTCTCACTTCACATGGACCCTGCCAGAAAGATAAAGGCACAAAAATTGTGGCTGCCATGTATGTGGACCCACAGGAAGTAGTATAAATAGCTGATTCTAAAATAATAAAAACACAACAGTTGTTTAATTAAAGTGGTTCGATATCCATTGAAACAAAGATTCTGATGACATATTTAATTTTTTTCTGTCAGTGACCTTTGCTTTAGTTGCATGCTGCACCTTTAAGAGTGTGACCAATCAACAGTGCAAGACTAATACTATCAAACTCTTGTATTATCAAGATCATGAACACAAGATAATACCCCAACACACACTATTTAGCATGTTTCAGCACAAACAGAATATCCTTGAACACCCTGCTACAGTTCAGTTCAAAAGTTAAGGTAAGAACATTCTGGAAAATCTTATTTAAAACTGTTCATTTGACTAAGTTTTTTCAGCTGTATGTGCGTCTTTCACTGTCTCTCAGCAAAGATGGAGTAGCTCATAATATCAGTGTGGAGCCAGCTGTGGCCAGAAGAACCCAGGGAATAAAAACGTTCTGTCAACAATTAAAGCCGCCAGTCTTTCAGCATGTCAATAAGAGCACAGAATGACCGCTGAGATGCCCCAAAGAAAGAATCACAAAGAAAACATGCTGCGCAGACCCTCCAGCTCTCTGAACTTTGTTTTATAGGAGACTTTTTTACATATTTTTGAGCACAGGAGCAGAAAATGTGAAGGTGAATCTCCTCTTCAGACGAAGCGATCGCTGCTAATGAAGCCTTTGGCAGACGTCTCGATGACACTGAGGACGTCATGACCTTCAGACTCATTTCTGGAACTGATGAGACAGAGAAGATGATGTGAATCATGACACAGTGAGAGTTCTGATTACATAACATTTAATATTTTATGTGGCTGAAAAGTCAGATGGTCTCGTGTAATGACTTTTGTGGAAAGCACAACTAAAGCTGTACTGATTTCTCATTTCATCCTTCTCTTGTTCCTATTTTTATTCCCTTTAGTCCTCATGCCTAAGGCTCTAAATTACTTTTGGATTTAATGGATGTATGTCAATCAGTTTAAAGTGTGTTTTTTTAACTATTTCGAAGCGCTAAAATAAAAAGGCCTGATCAAATATACAGAAAAGATAACCATATATCCACAGCTCCCTGGCATTAGCTGACATTTCCCTTGTGTTTGACAATTAATTTATCATATTTGTATAAGAGTGATTCATTTCTTATTCTGTTTGTGTGTGCTGCTGAGACTTGGCCTGAATAATAGAGATTCAGCTGTTCTATAAGTCTGTATTTTGCAAACACAGAGCTGTTTGAAGGTCAGATTTAATTGTAACACAGACAAGAGTGCCAAGCTGGAAAAAGCTAAAAGCCTATTTTTTACATCTGACCGTGATGGTTCAGGATGTGGTAGGAAGCATGATCACAGGGCGAATTTACAGGAAATGAGCCAACACATCTTACATGTTAATTCACTAAAAAATTAAATTTTCTGCTTAGTCACAGTTGATGTGGAGCTTCAAAGGTCTTAGTTTAACTATATAAATAAGATGAATGGAGCACATTTCCTTTTGTTCTGATGATGTCCTCTTAATCGAACGCTCATTGCTTTGCATTCATCATCCTTATCTCTGAGGTACAAATGCACTGGTTACACTCTCCCTGTTTGGGTGGCTCTAATTTATTAAGCTGATTTGCTGTTTAATGTGCAGCATCACTTTCAAATGCATGTTGGATGCTGATCTGTATAACGGCATCACAACAATACCAAGAACACTTTATTCCATGTTTCCAGTTAGTACAATTTTCATCATGTAATCAAAAGAAGAAACCAGACAAATTTTATTTATCTTTATCTTTAGTCCAGTAGACTGGACTACTGTAATGCTGTCCTCACAGGTCTCCCTAAAAAGTCCATCAGACAGCTGCAGTTAGTCCAGATTGCTGCTGCTCCAGTCCTCACCAAGACCAGGAAAGTAGATCCTAGAACTCCAGTCCTCACCAAGACCAGGAAAGTAGATCCTAGAACTCCAGTCCTCACCAAGACCAGGAAAGTAGATCCTAGAACTCCAGTCCTCACCAAGACCAGGAAAGTAGATCCTAGAACTCCAGTCCTCACCAAGACCAGGAAAGTAGATCCTAGAACTCCAGTCCTCACCAAGACCAGGGAAGTAGATCCTAGACCTCCAGTCCTCACTAAGACCAGGGAAGTAGATCCTAGACCTCCAGTCCTCACTAAGACCAGGAAAGTAGATCCTAGACCTCCAGTCCTCACTAAGACCAGGGAAGTAGATCCTAGACCTCCAGTCCTCACTAAGACCAGGAAAGTAGATCCTAGACCTCCAGTCCTCATTAAGACCAGGAAAGTAGATCCTAGACCTCCAGTCCTCACTAAGACCAGGAAAGTAGATCCTAGACCTCCAGTCCTCACTAAGACCAGGAAAGTAGATCCTAGACCTCCAGTCCTCAGATCTTTACACTGGCTTCCTGTCTGTCAGAGAACTGATTTCAGAATCCTGCTGTTAATTTACAAAGACCTGAATGGTTTAGGGCCAAATTACATCCAGGATCTTGTGGTTGGCTGCGATGGACTGGTGACCTGTCCAGGTGTTCCTGCCTCTCGCCTACTAATTGCTGGGATTGGCTCCTACTTCCCCCCAACCCGAATTGGACAAAGCGGTTTAGCTAATGGATGGATGGATCTTCTGGTTGGTTTATTTCTTGCATTTTCTTATTTTCTTGTAGCTTTTTGTCTTTAAACTCTTTTATTTCTGTTGCTTTTAATGTTTTATGTGAAGCATGTTTTCTTGTAGATGAAATGAAGAAATAAACTAGTAGAAATAAACTTGCCTTAACTCTGTCCTTCCTTTAAACCTTCCTTCCTTTTCTCCTTGCTGTCGGCCTGCTTGTTACTCCTTATGAGAGGCTGTTCAGCAGCTGAACTGGATAAAATCTTATTTAACAGACAGACAGCAGTATGTAGCGGTCAGCAGTGTCATATGTCCGTACGGGAAATGTCCAGCAGGAGTCCCACAAGGTTCCTTATCGAAAACTGATGAAAACTCATAAACTTACCAAACACATGCAGGAACATCCATCTCTAAATGAAATCAGTACATCTGCTCTATTACTAAACTACTGAATTACTAAACTAAAAATTACCACAACAATCATTAAACAATTAAAACATTTTATTTGCTAAATGAAGCAATTTTAAGTCACTTTTAAAAATAATTTAGTTTAACCAATTAAATAAACTTTGACTTCTTTGCAAAAGCTTGAAGATGATCTTCAGAGTGCAGATTCAGCAGCATCTTCTGGTCCATCAGGGGGAACTGGATTCCTCCTGGAAGACAGCAGAGGTCCAACATGAACTCATCATCCATTCACCTTCATCAGATCTGGGTTATAATAAACATGATCAGACTGGAATAAATCAACATAAATGTCCAGTATGATGTAACGTGTGGAGAAGCATCCAGTCTGAGAGAAAAGCAGAAATCACATCCATGATTCTGCCTGTTAGAGATCTCCATCTCTGACCTGAACAGGTGGAGGATTAGTTTGTCACACATGAAAACAAATGTTTGATGGAGATGAAGAAACCAAAGTTACACAGAAATCTGATTAATGAGAAATCCAGCAGGTTCACATAAACCACAATGATCCTACTGGACTCCTTTAATAATACAAACCTACAGTCCCTGATAAATCGGGAGATTTTCCCACGATAGTAGTAAACTGCCACAGTGATGATGATGATGATGGGTAGAACAAGGAGAAGGAGGAGCAGCCACCACAGTTGAGAACCTTTCATATTTAGAAAACTTGTTATATTTGGAGAAGTTGTTGTATTTGGAGACGTATCATCAGCTGATGAGACAGAAACAATGTGATAAAACTCTTCCACATGTTCCTGTGAACAGTCAGGATTAGATGCTCCAGGAATGAAACACTCAGGTCATAAAGAGCAGAAAGAAAGAAAAAGAAACTCACCATCATCCAGAAAGATGGGACACTCTGAAATGAAACCCAGTGTTAACAGCCATGTAGAGCTTTCAGCTTCATTAAAACAATCATCTTCATCTTTATTCACATATTGTAGAAGAATTATCATGAATGACTTCATCTGACTTTGGGATGGAGTCTCATGGTGTCATTAAACCTTCTTAAAGACTTCTAGAAGAATCTGAGATTTTAATAAAGAAGTAAAACTTCAGCTCTTACCGCGCTCTGAAATGTGGATTCGTTTGCTGTTTCCCTCCATCACCAGTGTTCTGTCTGTTTGCAGATTGGAACAAACAGCGTAGACGACCTGCTGATAACACACCACACACTCGGAAGGTGATGGTGGGCGGATGGTGGAGCAGAAAGGAGGTGGATCTGTCCCATAATCTGTACGTTTCCACAGATGACCGTTGTCATCATCCTCATCGTACAGCTGATCCACATCAGTGATGTTCGGATCAGAGGTTTTAGAACAGCTGAGCTGAGACATCTGGAAACATAAAGAACTTAGTTAAATCTGGTTCTCCATCTTTGGATCCAGCGTCTGATTTGTTGTTGGAGTCTCTGTCCAACCTTCTACTGGAACTTTTCTGTAAACTTCATTTAGTCGTTAAGATTCATTTTACAGGAAGAAACAATAAAAACTCTAAATCTTACTGACTGATTCCACCTCATTTCTTTCCTTTCTGCTCCTCAGTGTTACAGGTGTTTTTCTAGTTCAAGTTAGAAATAGATCATAAAAAGTTCTGAATGTGGACGTGAAGGTGTGTGGAAGTGGGTGGAGGATGTTCTCACGGCCTGTAGGTGGAGAAGTTATCCTTGGTATTCCCTGTGTGTGAGGAATGCACCAGTGCAAACACACCTGAGTAGCGCTACAGCGTAGAATCAAAGTCAGGAAAATCCCACCAGTGATGATGAGGAGGGAGAAACTCTTCATCCTGGCTGGCAGCAGACTGTTCTCCAAAATATTTCAGAAGTGTCCTTTAATTTACATGAAATACAACATTTCAGTCACACTGAAAATGAATCAGTTACCCAGCCAAAAGAAAACATGTTATTACACAAATGATTAAACTCAGAAATCACAACAGAACAGTTTGCATCCAGTTAACAAAGAAAAAAACTACAAATCATCCCAAACTAAATGAGCTTGTGTTTGATCAAGTTCTGTATAAAGTTGAGTAGAATATTGTTATAAATGATAAGCCTTTAAATAAGACCATCGCCTTTTGTTTCGCTCTTTAACAAAATGTTTTGTTTTTGTTGTTGTTCGTTTTTTTAAATCACATTAAGCATATTTTTTTTACCTTGTAATATAATTTATTACCGTGTCACAATCATTGTAGTACCAGCAAACTTCCACTAGGGGGCAAAAGACACCTGTCATTGTTTCCAACTGTTTTTTTTCTATAAAAGATAATAAGTTGTAGAAACTACTAGACTTAATTACATCTTCTAATCACAATAAATATGTTAGTTGTTTGTTTTGATTGTAGTAATGTTTAACAGAAGCGCTCAGGGAGCCCAGACCTCCGCCAATGCATTGTCATCTTTTTAGAAGCTCCAACACCTCCATCGCCCTTTAGTAAATAAATCCTTGTACAATTCTTGTAGATCTACTCAGACCTGAGAGATGTTGACTCCAAGCAGCTGTAGCTAAACAGCTGCTGAACGCATCTGCTGTGTTTACAGACACTTGTATTCAGGTAAACTCCTAAACTGGGACTATGGCAGGCCGTTTGAGCATTTATTCCATATCCTTGATATCAAGCATCAGTTTCCTTTACTAGTTTGCATTATGCACAAACTAGTTGACATGTGCTCTTATTTTATGGGTATTTTTAATAGACTAGTGGAACTCAAAATCTGACTAGTAACAATTTTTTAACAACTAGTGACACTTTTGTGCAAGTAGTTTGAACAGAAGTTGTACTAGTGAGGTGACTTGCTATAATAGTCGGATAAAATGAATTTCTAGTCAGTGTTTTAATGCACTAGTAGGACTTTAGACCAAACTAGTTGACTAGTATGTTTTACTAGTTAACTAGTGACTGAATTGCCTGGTGATCTGTTAAGGGTGAAGTCTATCTCTTGCTCAGTGAGAGCTGGGATAGTGAGAGCCCCATCATCCCTGAGGATGGATGGATGGATGGATGGTATTACTTTGTTAATATTTTTCTAGTACAGAAATCTAAACACCAGCGATGGTCAGGTTCAAAGATTTTATTTCTTGTTAACATGCTAGCGTCAAGAGTTTTGTTTTTTCTTTTTTGTCAATGTTAATCTAATTTTTGTTTATTCAGTTTTACAGAGAAAACTTGTTAAATAACAGCAACATAAACATAACATGTTACCATCTTTTTTTTTTAGTTATTAATCACATCGTGAATGAGAAATGACCAAGCTCCTTTCCAAAAGCTACTAGAACATAGACAATAAATTAAAACTAGAAAGTTTTATGTGTGTAAGTAAAACTGAGTTTTTGATATATAGCATGAGAAAAGAATTCATTTAAAGAAAAGGGGTTTAAAGATTTGGATTGTCACATGACAGTTCCTGCTAATTATGTTTGACAAAATTAATGATTAAGTAAACATAAAGTCTGAGTGACCAAACCAGCTAATTCAAGACCATTCATACTGTTTGTAAGTGGATATAGCATGTTTTCAGCAACACCAATAAACATCCAGTAAAACAGCTTTTTCTGCAGCAAATTTGTAGATTTGTCATTAGAAATTTAAATGATGTAAACACATTATGAACAAAGAAGCACAGCAAGCCATCATTACTTCACAAACTTTGTAAGAAGTATGTGATTATTGTTATTTGTGTTCTTACTTTATTTCCTTTCTAGATATTTTCATTGACAACAATCTTTTTAACCAAGTTAAAAAGGAACAAAGGGAAACTTTCACAGATGGTGAGCTGTTGTGTTTTTCCTGCTTATATCAGAAAACGATAAAACTGCTTTGTGTTTCAGTGTTTAAAAACAGCTAAAAATAAAAACACAACAGTAACCCCTTTAAACCACCTGTTTTATTTGGCTGCACTTCATAAAATAACTTATTTTTTTTCTACATGTTTCATCAGGTTTTCCTCTGCAAACACAGTGAAAATGTTTCGGGCTTTAACGGGTTAAATCCACTGGGTGGAGCTCCAGCTGGAGATCCAATCAAATCATTTTGCTTGTGTTACTAGTGACAGTTAAGATCTTGTCAGCTAGTAAGCATTTATGGTACATTCAAATAACTAGTAAGATCAAACCATGCTTTAAGTAGATAACTAGTAAACATGTGGGACCTCTCTAGTTGACTAGTAATGTTAGATTTTTATTTAACTTGTGTAACAAGTAGACATTTTGGATTTTACTAGTTAACAAATAAGCATTTTTGTCACAACAAATAACTAGCTAGACCAAATAGGCTTTATCTAGTTAACTAGTAAACATTTTAACATCTACTAGTTGACAAGTAAATCGTTACTTGTCAGATTTTGAGTTCCACTAGTCTATTAAAAATAAAATGTGAGCACATGTTAACTAGTTAGTGCGTAATGCAAACCAGTAAAGGAAACTGATGTTTGATATCAAGGATATGGAATAAATGCTGAAACGGCCTGCCATATGGGACCGTACATAAATCTCTATCCCTTCACCACCGACTCAGAACAGCGTCCATCCTCCCTGCAGCGCAACACACCGCCACGTGCTGGCCTGCTCTGCTCTGAGGAGTCAGTTCTGTCCTCCTCACTTCAGACTACATCCACTTACTCTCCTTTTTTTAATCTTGCTTCAGCTGAATATGAGGACAGGGTTGTTTTCTATACATGTGCTTGTATAGAGGACAGAAACTGGAATTTTTCCAACATCCCAACCATAGTTGGAATTACTGGGGAGCTAAGGCGAGCTCTACATTCAGCTGATAGGGGGGAGGTCGAAAAATGCTCCAGTTTTATGTTGTATTTACTTTTTCTAAGTGTCGTGATGTTTCTTACAAATAGGAATGCACTAAGCTTAATTTTTTTTTTTTTTTTTCAAACCGAGTACAAGCTGGCAACTTTCTTCGTTACTGAGTACAATAAGTAATAAATCCCAACACAGTTCACGGAGCCTGGATGTCAGATGCAGTTATTTGTGATCTGTCAAATGCGTCATCCTGCGGTCATCTTCTAAATATATACGGCCTGAAAACTGTCTGAGAAACTCAAACTCGGATATTTCATACAGTTCCAGTACTGGCGTGGCTTTATTTCTGGACACCTGATGATAAATATTCAAAATACTGAAAACTATCAGAATCTCCATGAATTAGCAGGTTAAGGTGCTTTTTCTTGTGGATTTGGTTCCTCATTAGTGTAACCCAAAATCTCCTTCTTTCACCGAAATAATACCAAATTCTTCTTCTTCTTATTATTATTATTATTATTATTATTATTATTATTATTATTATTATTATTATCATCATTATTATTATCATTATTATTATTATTAATAGTAGTAGTAGTAGTAATATTAGTAGTAGTAGTAGTAGTAGTAGTAGTACTGAATGGTGTAATAATGGCTTAGTTGATTATGCGTTATTTCCACTGCGTACAGTAGCGGAACATTTTTAGCATTTTGAACACCTTGGACCACTTGTGAAATGACGGTACACACTTGTGAAAAGGGTCCCTGGAAAGGCCCTGAGTCATTCCAGCCCTGATTACACACATTACATTACCAAGATGAAATATTTTCTATTTACGGATCAAAATGCCGATCTCCGCCACAGTAATCAGCTTAAAAATAAAACTCAGATTTAGGCAAAAAATGATAACAGTTTCTAATTTAAGACTAAAAGTTAAATCAAGTCGACTTGAATCTTCGTCATGCATCTTTAATCTTGAGTTGGACATTTATTTTTTATTATCCTTTAGTTTTAACACCGACTTATTTTAAAATAACTTAATGGAAAATAAAGAGGTTACCCCTGTTAAAGAAAATGAGGGAAAATTACTTGCCCTCCTTCAGTACACCCACTCTGCGCGTGCAGCTCTGCCAAAAGTAAAAGGATATGAAAGAAACAAAACAGCATGGTTTGAGGTGTTGCAGCATTAATATAACTGAAAAAGTGAGGTGAACATCCTGTGTGAGTGCATTTAACACAATCAGTGTGAAAATGATGTGTTACAAATAACACAAAGATGTGTTGTTTATACAAAATTCTATATTATTTGCTTATATAGAACTTATGCTTAAAACCCACTAGAACACTCACATTTGCATTAAATTCAAGTGACCTTGATAATTTTGAGAAAAATTAGCACCTCTTCCTTTTCACAATTGATAACTATGTGTATAATCTCTCCAAACAGATGTTCCCCTCTTACATCACGGTTTAAAGCAAGAACACAACCAGTTTTATACGTCTGACCAAGCCAACAGACAGAGACAAAGTGCCAATATCATACCCAAGTTCTTTCAGATTTTCAATTAACAGATTACTTTTTTCCAAAGATCCAACCATCACTGGAAAGGCGTCATTTTTTTCTTCAGTGGATCACTAAATTTCCAATTATACATACTTTGAACTTGATTCTTGTAAGCCAAAGTCTTAGAAATATTTATGAAATTACACACAACATGAGCATGTCTTTTCAGGGGACCATGCTTACTCTCAAATCTCATACACCATAACTTCAAAGGTGGGCCAAACTTTATCATCATGCGCCAATAGTGAGTCATAAAATGATGTTTCGGGGTGAGTGGTCTGTCTGGATAAAGAATCATAAAACAAATTATGATGATCTATAACCAACTGGAGCAAATACTATGCTACAGATTTCTCTGAGGAGAAGGAACAATTTCCAATGTTGATCATGTTCATTTACAAAATCTCCAATTAGGAAGGGTAAAAAGAGCAAAAGGCACCACATCTGACTGGCTGTTTGTCTTATGGGATTATCTGATGTTCTCAAATTTTTAGGTTTATTTTTTTCATTTGTAAAACCATAATCAAAGCTTACCAATCTGTCATTAAACTGCTCTAACGTGAAAAACTTTTCATTATAGAAGAAATGTTTTAACATCAGTTTTACTTCAACCAAGGCAACACATAATGTCAACACAAGAATTTTCAGTCACATGAAAGTAATTCAGTGAGTTTAAACAGAAAACCTCTTTTATCCCTGTTGAAGTTGGATTGTTATGCGCAACATGTTCTTTATAGTTTACTTGTCAAAATTCCTGGTGATCATCATCAAATACACACCGGGCCGCTTGTTTATTAGTAAGACAAAAATGGCAAAATCTGTTTGCTGAAAAGCTTCTAAAAACCCTCCAAGTGAATGGCAAGCAAGATTATCAGCATTCAAAAGGCATACAGTACCATAAAGGAGAGAAATCTGACCCTCAATTTCAACGTTTATCTCGTCTGTTTCAGGAGATCGAATGTCATCCAACAAAGGCGCTTCAAATCCTTACACCTCCCTGTCTATAGAATTGAAAAGTAGACAGAGGTGAATGTTTGCAAGGGAGGAGTTGAACTCCACAGGCAGGTTTCTCAAGCAAAAGTAAACGGCTCCCATTTTGTGAACTTTAGTTTTTAACCCCAAAGGATTAGTGGTTTCCAAGTCATCAACATATATTTGGATTTGTAGGGCTTCAGGATACCTGCTGTACAATGTATGATTTGCAAACTGTGTGCCATCACAATAATCACGCATTTTACCATCAACACTTTTGTTTGATTGCTTATATAGTTTCTGCATCTTTTCACTTCCAAAGAGAAACTTTATGGTATCAATAATGGAGATTTACTGACAAGTGTCTGCAGCCAGTACTTGGAGTCAATTTTCCCTGCTTTCTTGCTGTGTCAATTTCTACAGGCTTCACAAGGGAGTGTTTTTCAGAAAAACATTTGCACATTTTAGGGCGTATCTACCTCTGAAAACATATTTTGTGCATTTTCAAAATCCTGCATTAAAGATTGGACAGCTTCATCATCATTTGATGTAGTGTAGCTATTAATCAAAGACGCAGTTTTCTCCTTTAATGAGTCCAAAGTCTTTTCCAGCATTTTTTTTCCAGAATAATTGTAAATGTATGGGTAAATAGACGCAGAGGCGTATACTTCCCTGTGTTGTTTAAAGGAGCAATAAGCCATTATTTTATATAGAAAGAATTAAAAACATTTTATGTGAAGGACTAAATGTGTAATTTCATCTGGCAATATCCGGAGCAAGAAGGGAGAGTGTAGCACAACCGTGATTAAAGAAGGACGTGAACTCCAATTTTTAATTTATTTATTTTTTATGTATGATTTGAGTTGGTACCATGACCAGGTGTTGTGCGGAAAAAAGCACCTCTGCCGTGAAAAGCACCCCGTCTCAAGGAGCACAGGAACAGCATCTCACCTGTAGATAGTGCGTATTCATTATTACCCTTTACAATTTAACAAAAGCCCGAACCAACCTGCTGATAAAAAGAAAATATATATATTACAAATATTACTGCGCTGAGTAAAAATGTTAAACCACTGCACTCAGCTCACAGCCCCAAAAATGCAAATATAGAAAACACTTGTAATTTATTGTGTGTACATGTGTAATTTACACAGACATGAACGGTTTAGGACCAGAATCCATCCAGGATCTTCTAGTTGGTTATGAACCAAGCAGAACCCTTCAGGTCATCAGGGTCAGGTCTACTTTCTGTTCCCAGAGTCAGAACTAAACGTGGAGAGGCAGCGTTCAGCTTTTATGTTCCTCACTTGTGAAACAAACTCCCAGGAAACTGTTTTACATTAGAGTTAAAAAGTTTTCTTTTGCAGCCTTATTTTGGGCTTTTTATCTTTTTCATTTTAGGTTTTTTTTTTCTTTGTTTTTATTTTATTCCTTTTATTTCTTTTAAAGTTTGTTTTTATTGCGTCCTGCACCCCGCTGTAATGCTTTTAATGTTTTATGTAAAGTACTTTGAATTGTCTTGTACTAGAAATGTGCTGTACAAATAAATTTGTCTTGCCTTGCCTAATATACACACCACTATAAAAGGTTGAAACTGCTTTTATATGACTAGTTACAGCCTCTGTATGCATCAGTTTAGCTCCCCTGAATCCCTGCAGAGGCCTAGACTTGCATCATTAGAAAAGCAAGTGACAGTGCAGGTTACAAGGAACTGAAACTGTAAAATACAAACTTCTATTCTAGTACTGTTACAGTCTGTCCTGCCACTTCTCCAGCACTCCTCACTTCACTGATCCTCCACACCAGTTCCTCATCTACTCATCAGCACTAACCCAACCTGTCACACCTGTTCCCCATTGACTCTCCAGCCCTTATATACTCCACCATCTCAGTTACTCCTTGTCAGACCATAACCTACACATCAAGGACGCACGCCTTCTCTGTTCGTGACTTCCTCAACCCTCGTTGCCTTCTCCTGTTCCGGTACTAGTCTGATCCTTCCTCTGAGTACAAGATCATCAATAAAGTATCGTTAACTTGCATTGTCTCCTTGGAGAAGGAGACAATGCAAGTTTGTCCGTTGGACAAAACCAAGGCCTTGGCCTTGGTTTTGCATGTAAATTTCTGTGTTTGGTTGCAACCAGGCTGACTGCCTGGAGAAACTGCCAGGTTGTGTCATTGCTGGTGTGTGATTGTCTCCTTAGATCATAGCTGTGCCATCACCCTTTCAACTTGGTGTTGCAGTGTGTGTTTTAGATGAATTGTTAGTAGACTGACCTGCTGTTGGTGTTTGCTTTTGAGCAAGCTTGATCTGGGTCCTGTTGTGTTACGTTGTGAATAGCTTTACACCTTTAGGATTATTTTTGGTTGGTATTGAAACCCTTGATTGAGATTGTTTGCCATTGAGTTTGTTACCTTTTTGCCTTCAGAACTGTTCATTTATCTTTATCTTTGCAGATTGTGTCTTGTGATAAACACATCATGCAGCTTCTAACTTCCTCTGTGGGAAAGCAGGGTACTGAAATCATGATTGTAGGCCACTGTTACAACCTACCCCCACCCAAGGTTCAGGAAACTTGCTGTGGTGCAAACAACACATCACCATGCACCCTGATAACCACAAACCTCAACACTAGAATAAAGTATATATGAATTCATAAATCGGCTCTGCATCGCTTCAGATTTGTTTGGACATTTCTTTTTGCAGATTAGATGAGTTTAAACTCTGAGAAACTATGGAGGGTTGGATTTAATAACAGAGGAAATAGCTGCAGTCGCAGATCCAGCAAAACCGGATGAAACCAGATGGACTCAGACTCTTCCGTTCAGTAAGGATGTGGTGAAATTTATTAACTGCTGGCAGGCGAGTTGGAGTTGTTTACCAGTAAATCCTGTCCACCACATCAGCTGAATTAAGAACATATATGTATGCCTCCATACAAACTAATACAGATTATTCACTCACTGATGGAATGGAATAGAATAGAATAGAATAGAAATACTTTATTAATCCCTTCGGAGAGCCCTCAGGGAAATTTGAATAACATGATGGATGTTTTCATGTCCACAGTCATGAGGAATGTGGTGAAATCTTTTTAGGAAAACACTTAATAATTATTATTAATAAAAGTAAACCCTGGAAAAGCCGCTGATGCAGTGATGCCAGATGCAACCCATCTTTTTTTTAAGGTCATAATCCATATATGACCTGAAATTTAAGTTTTAATCCACAGTTCCATCAATACATCTGCTTCATTTGGTAGATATGCTGTTATAGATTCAAGCTGACTTTTACTTTTTAACCCTTTCTAGGCCAGATCCTGCTTTTTGTAAAAATGCTGGAAGCTTGTTAACCTACACATATAAGCTTTCCTCAGGGCTAAAGTTCAGATTTTAGTTTAATTTAATAGAATAACAGGCAAGACAAGTAACTTTATTTGTAGCACATTTCATGTACAAGGCTATTCCAGGTGCTTAAAACATACAACAAAAGCATTACAGGGGGGTGCAGGAAGCATTAAAACACTTTATAAAAAAATAAAAACTAATAAAAAACAGAAAAAGCTAAAATAAAACAGATAAAACGCAAGAAATAAAGTTCCAATGGGAGGAAATAACAGTTGTTCTGATAAAAGGCAGCAAATAGAAAAGTTTTAACCCTGCAAACCTGCAGTTATGAAATTCTTTATACTTCATCCGCCATGAAACATTCACTTTATCCAAAGACTTTTAACATCCAGTTAAAATGTTGTAGCATTTTATTTAAACTTGGAAATTGGATTTTTATCATTTCAGTTCACACATCCCATCATGCATTGCCCATGTCCTTTTTAAACACCACTACAGGAAGCCACAGCCAAGCTAAAAAAATGTTCCTGATACCCAGTAAAATGCAAGAATGAACATCTGCTTGTACTCCGCAGAGATCATTACTTACACTCTCAGAAAATAAATGACGCAATTGTTCATAAGGCTGTCATTGGAGCGACAGTCTTAAGGGGAATTGTTCCTGTAAAAATACAAATAACTATTATTTGTACCTTGCAGTTCGTACCTCTTAAAGACCAGTGTTGTACCTCTGGGGGCTGTCTTGCACCCCAACAAAGAACAAACCCACCTCATAAGGATACAGTAGCAGAACCTTTAAGGGTACCATCCAGTCACAATCCTTAGATAAAAGGTAAACTAAAGGTTTACAAGTAGCACTTCATATATTGACCTTTAAAACTCTGCACTTTTCATACAGCAAGCAGCACTAAGTGCTTTATAAATAATTTTAAAAACACAAGTCTTTACACCTAACAAGTTTAATCCCAATCTCTTTCATACATGAGCTCACACACACATACACAGTATTTGTTTTAGGATTATTTTTTTTGCTGTGGTTTGTGTGGGAGTTCAGTGTATAGGTCACACCTATTACAGTCTGTTTCCATTATGTGGCAAGCAGAAGACAATACTCTTCTTGTCCTACATATACATTACCATAAGAATGTTTTATGGGAAGGGGGAAAAATAATTTTCATTGAGCAAAATTTGTCCAGAAATGTTTTTATATTTTATACAAATCTCTTAAAAACACATTAAACCACTTTTTAATTATTATAACAACATTTTACCAAAAATATTTAAGTGTTTAAGAAATGTCCTCTACAGGGTACATTAGTAGTTATTTTCTCCATTTTGTTCTGCAGTTTCTCAGATTAAAGGTCACATTAAATGTGGGGAAAGTTCAGAGAAAATTTGTTCTGGTTTCATTTCTGAACATCGTAACAACCATGAGTTTTATCATAAAATTTTTATGTCCCCTATAGCTGTGTCTTGGGCATCAGTCCCACACTGAAAACATGTCCCTTATTTTTCAGAGTTGCTCTTCTGTTTTTTTTATTAAACACCTCATCACCACCCTGGACGGGTCTCCAGTTTTAAAACTAACTAGACAGAAAAACAGCAACTTTTTTTTTTTTTTTAACCTGTCCTGTCCAGCATCATAGCAGCAAAATGATAATCTGGTTGCTGTATCGTGCTGAACAAATTTGCTCTGCCAAGCGGAGGTTTATGGGTATAAGGTTCCTCTTGATAATCTGATTCATTTATTTATCTATTTACTTTGAATCACGGAATCTATGTACTCTTGCTGGACCTGACCGGAGGGGACAGAAAAAGATGGAAAATAGCAAAAAGAGCAAAAGGGAAAGAAGAAAGGAGACAAAAAGATCACAGACAGAAGGAAACGACCCTTCAATCCACACCATTACCAGACAACAAACTGTTACACCTGTACATGAACACACCAGAAAATTTCCTACAACTTTTACATAAACAAAAACAAAAACACCCACTCAAAAAAACAGAGCTGCTAGTCATTAAGAGTTCTTAAATAATAACCAAATCAAAAAGACACCAGGGACCAGCCACCCAGGGCAACCCAAGCGAAGGGACAAGGGCCCCAGGAGCCCAGAGGCGGCCACCCCACCCCCCAAAGGCAGAGGGCCCGCAACATGCCTAGGAGGACCAGGGCCCCCCAGCCAGCCACCCGGCGTAGGCCAGCACACACCCCGATGTTCCAGTCGCGCACCCCGGGAACCAGGGCGCCATCGACCCCCTCCCCCCACCCCCCACCTACTCCAATCTGCACCCCATATAACCCCACACTCACACCCTCCCCTGTGCCGTACCCACAAGCACTCACCATCATACAGTCACATCACACATAACCCACCCACCATGCCCCGTGGGGGACACCCCAGGCGGACCAGAGGACAGCGAGCCTCAAGCAGCCCACCAGCGCAGCCACCCCGAGACCCGGCCCCGGGGCAACCATCTCCCCCCACTCGCCCCAGGCCACGTCCAGGGGGAACAGGGGTGTGAGAGGTCCCCAATACCCTCTCCCTCCCCACATCTGACTGTTTATGTAGTGTGTGTTGTGTGCAATTAAAACTGAGGGGCAGTGACCTCAATGAGCCGGGAGCTGGGCCACCTAAGTGGCCCCACCCGACATGCACCGCATGACATGCCCCCCAGGTGTTGTTTGTGTGTTGTTGTTACGACCCAACTTAAGGGGTAGGGAAGGGTGTAACAAAGACACGGTGAGGACAGTTGTTATTTCAAAATAAAAGCACATTTATTTACAATTCCCGTGCGAAGTGATGGACATCCTGTAACACAAAATAAGATGAGCTGGGGTTAGCGGACCTGCAGAAAGAAACAAACTAAAACCTATACCAAACACACACTGAGTGCAAACGAAACACAACCGCCACTCGGTGGTGAAACTAAAAACCCAAACAAAAGCAACAGGCCCATAACTAAAGTGACCGTCGTCACAACACAATAAAACGCTAACCTAGCCCAGCTCTAACACAAACACAAAGTAAACTTAACTCAACACTTAAACACCTATTGTGGAAAGGAGGTGGTCGCGACACACACACACCCGGTGCACAACATGAGGGGGAGAGAGGCCGGAGCCATTCTGGTTTCTCCCCCCTCCAGACCTGCCTCAGCTGCAGCCTTTTCAGCCTGAGCTGTCCCGTGAGCTGCAGCCTGACTGGTCCAGAGGGGTGCCAATCACACAGGGGCGGGGACCAAGGCGCTGGCCCTGGCCACTCCTGGCAGCGCTCTGCCGCCCCTAATTATAAACAACCGGCCACAGCTTGGCCTCGACAAGCAGGGCCGTAACACACCCCCCCTTAAGTGTCAAAATCCTCACAAGGATTTTGGCACAACAACAACGAAAAAAAAAAAAAAAAAAAACACACAACACAATTTAAACACACGAACACAAGTGGCAGTGTTGCTCCCAACCCAGCCTGTGCACCTTCCGGGACTATCCTACCGTCCCCGACTAGGGACATCAATCCGGCAGGACTCATCCTGCTACTTACACTCGAATAGTCCAACTGCCCACTGGCTACCATTCCGCACAGCTGGCAACAAATCACAAAACACCACACCACAAATGAGGGGAGACAAGACACCCAGTCTTGCCTCGTCCTCCGAAGGTGAGGGAGACAAACCATCTCTCACTCACTCCACACACGAGCGAACCTTTCGGCCACCACAACCGAAAGGAGGCCGACGGCGAGTTCACCCCCTCCATGCTTCGATTGACAGGCTCACCACACACAAATGAGCAGCTAAAAAGGCTTTAATAAAAGGAGAGCGCCTGAACATAAGCAGCCGTCGCATATCCGCACTGTCTACACCTTCACTAAGGTGTCAGAGCTAGTGGCGGCATTCCAGGGGCAGGACAACAGGCACTCAACCTGCAGCACCTTCTCAACCCATGAGAAGGAGGTCCTCCACCTCACGCAGGGTCGCCCCTAGGCCAGAGCGCCCTATAAAGCTGCAACTTAAAGTTCAGACACGTACACCTTTACACACACACTCCCGTAGGAGCCATCGCCTCCACTGCTCCAAATACCCGTCACAAGCATGGTGAAGTCACCCATCGGCACCACGCTCCGACCGGAAGCTCCCCTTCAAAATAACAGCGCCCAATCACAAACACAAGAAAAAAAATAAATGGCTAAATTCTCCACACCGTGCAAAAACCCCAGGAGATCCTCCAAGATGGTAATAGAAGAAATCTCCCGGACGAGCCCCCACTTGTTACGACCCAACTTAAGGGGTAGGGAAGGGTGTAACAAAGACACGGTGAGGACAGTTGTTATTTCAAAATAAAAGCACATTTATTTACAATTCCCGTGCGAAGTGATGGACATCCTGTAACACAAAATAAGATGAGCTGGGGTTAGCGGACCTGCAGAAAGAAACAAACTAAAACCTATACCAAACACACACTGAGTGCAAACGAAACACAACCGCCACTCGGTGGTGAAACTAAAAACCCAAACAAAAGCAACAGGCCCATAACTAAAGTGACCGTCGTCACAACACAATAAAACGCTAACCTAGCCCAGCTCTAACACAAACACAAAGTAAACTTAACTCAACACTTAAACACCTATTGTGGAAAGGAGGTGGTCGCGACACACACACACCCGGTGCACAACATGAGGGGGAGAGCGGCCGAAGCCTTTCTGGCATCTCCCCCTCCAGACCTGCCTCAGCTGCAGCCTTTTCAGCCTGAGCTGTCCCGTGAGCTGCAGCCTGACTGGTCCAGAGGGGTGCCAATCACACAGGGGCGGGGACCAAGGCGCTGGCCCTGGCCACTCCTGGCAGCGCTCTGCCGCCCCTAATTATAAACAACCGGCCACAGCTTGGCCTCGACAAGCAGGGCCGTAACAGTTGTGTTTCTTGTGTTTTGGTGTCTCGGTGCAATTAAAACTGAGAGGCGAGTCGCCACGGGGTGCATCCAAGAAGACCACTGAATGGCCCCCTCTGCTCCACCCTGCATGGCTCCACGCCTCCCAATTCCCTACGTGTGTGTGTGAGACAGAGAGAGCGGGAAATAAGAAGGATCCGGGGATGTAAGTCCAGAGGGAAGCAAACTTCCCTCTTGATGTTGAGCCTCTAGTCGCATTAGGCACCCCTGCTCCCCAGGAAGTCCCCCAGGGCAAGACAGGCCAGGAGAGGCAGCCCCCCACGACCCGGCCATTCAGGGACCGCAGCCAGTGAGCCGTCACCGACCCCAGAAGGTACCCACCCCCCCACATGCCTAACGGAGAGTGAGAGGATGGGGACAGGTGCAGACCCACGGCACACTAGGGCTGTCGCAATAACCGCAATATCGCAATACCGCGGTATTGTTAAGCCTAATCGCAGGGCGTGGCAAGCGACCGCCACCACCGCCGGAAGAGTGTCCTGGTTCCGTCCAAACTTCTATTTACATCCGGTCCTACCCTAGAGCTGTTCATTTTAAGATCAACAGACAATGGCAACTGCACTAGTCCCAAAGCCAAATGTAACTGCCCCAGTTTGGGAACATTTCGGTTTTCACCCAAACGAAAAGGGAGAACCAGAAAATTTACAGGAGGCAATATGCAAGATCTGCGCCAAAAAAGTCATTGTCAGTCGCGGAAATACGACAAATTTGAGATCTCACCTAGCTAGCAGGCATCCGGCTGTCGCAGCAAAACTGCCCCCGTCAGCAGCTTCAAATAGTGCCGCTCAGGCTGGTGCCAGCAGACAAGTTGGAGTAGCTGAAGCCTTTGGACGAGCTGTCAAATACAGCCGTGAAAGTAACAGGCATAAATGCCTTACAGATGCCGTTGCAGTATTTATCCTGTTACACATGCAACACCACAGAGGAAATACCTTAACCACGACACCCACATTTGTTTCTAAATTTAAAACAAAAAAACGGACAGAGTTGATCAGTGTGAAGGATGGAGAGGGAACACGGAAAAGCATGACATAAGTGACGTAATGTAAGGGCCTGAATATTTATACTGTCATGATGGAGATCTGCATAATTACCATGCAGTTTAACATTGGAAGCTGCCGCGCATGTCGTTTCCTGCTGCTGCATCAGCACGACCCTCCACCTGATCTGAGAAATTGAAACTAAAACCAGAACAGCGCAAGCGGCGGTCACAACCCGCAGCTGCAAACATAAACAAAAATACATAATTTTTTTCTTTCTTATTTACACACCTACTACTACATTTTTAATAAAATCCGCGTAGATTGTTGCCTTCGGCAAAATCAGGATTGCGCAATGTTGATGAATAGATCCATCTCCCTCTCTCTTTTTTTTTTAAATTGCGGTGACACCGCATACCGCGGTGTTGAGACAACATGCAACACCGCAGGAGGAAATTCCTTAACCGCGACACCCCTACAGCACACCCCCTCCAGCCCCCCCCCCCCCCCCCCACAAGAAAGACATGCACACACCTGTCTCACACCCCAGCACTTCCCCCTATAGTCCCCCGAATCCCACTCAGCTCTCCTTCAAACCCCTACACCCCTCCTGCCCCCGGGCCATACCCTGGGTCCCAGGGCGGCAACCAGACACCAGGGTATGCACCAACACACACCATGGCAGCACCTCCGGGCAGGCCTAGACCCCCGGCACATATGGACCTCACCACTTCGGAGGGAGGAGGACCACCCCAAGGCACCAGAGCCCAGAACCCCCGCCTAGCCCGCCCCAGAATAGCCCGGCTGCCCAGCCCAGGACCGACGCCCACCGATCCAGGCGTCACCAGTGGCCTCACCCCCCCCACCCCCCACCCCCCACCCCGCCACGAGGCGACTCCTAAACTAAGAGATTCCTATACTGCTGAATACACCGATTATTTTTGTTTTTCCAGTTCACAAGGATAGTTTTCTTTGCGATACATAATGCTGCTATCATGTGTGCAGAGTTAATTGCCATATTAATATCACCCAAGTCACCTAGTAGACACAGTGTGTGGTTTGCAGGAATATTACATTTAACCATGTTGACATGTCCACACATACCTGAAGCCAGAACCTGCGGACAGCTGTGCAGGACCACAAGGCATAGAGATAGTTGTCAGGTGTGTTTTCATTGCAATGTGGGCAGATGTTTGATTGTGACAGACCCATCCTGAACATCCTTTGTCCTGTATAATGAGTTCTGTGCAGAATTTTAAATTGTGTCAGTTGCATATTTGAATTCTTAGTCATTTTAAAGGTGTAAAGCTGAATGACTTGCAGAGGAGGGAATTCAGTCATTTGATTCAGGTGTATTGGCGAAAGGCCACATCTAAAAGTTGCAGGTTGGTGGCTGCCAAGGACTGGAGATCCTTTAGAGCTACTATTATAGGATCATATTACAGAGATGTTTGAGCTTCACTTTCATCCAGTTCCAGACAAAGGAAAGAAACTTTTTGTTTAAACCAAAGAGAAGGAAATAGCAATATCCCATCAACATAGCGTTGAAAACTTTCCCAAATGAATTCTAACACAAATTATTCTGCGGTCTTAGCAGCGGTTTGTGCTCCCTGAACGCTCTCTACATGACAAGTTAACATTCAGTAAATGTCACATTTGAGAGTTGTTTCCATTCCAAATTTCCCACAAAGAGAAGTTTATGGTGTCTACGACTCTTCATTTGAAACATCAGTGAAGTTTTAGGTCCTTCAAAGAGTCAGAATTAAGGCAGCAAATCAGTGAGTGCAGCATCCACATGACACATTAAGAGATTAACAGAAAGTCACCGAGAACCTGCAGCCTGTGGGGGATCGATTCATGATTTCCCACTCAAGCTACATCTCGTGGTCCCATTAGGGGTAAACTCATCTCCCTGTTTATTGGAATGAATAAATCAGCTTCAGTCCTGCAGGGCAGCTTCACCCTGAGCAGGAAAACAGGGAAACACACAATATGCTTTATTTTTATTCATCAACATCAGGTTTCAACTCCATATTACTATGTTTTTAGTTACATCAGATACTTTCACGTTTATATGTCACAGATCTTAGATGTCTTGGCTGTTGGCTGACATATAGAGGAGACATTTAAACGGCTCTGGAAGAATTTTTCAAGCTGCAAATTAGGTGGAGTTAACCTTTCCGGAGCTTGATAATGTAGATGTAACACTGGCCAGCTAATGGAGTTTGTATGCAGATCATGATGGATGTAGATCAGCGTCCCACCGGTGCTGGCATACACATATCTAAAGATCACATCCACAGCTGCAAATTAATGCTGGAGTCTAGAGATGCAAACCACAAAAGCCCACATAAAGACTACTGTATTAGCCTGGCAAGTCTGCTTTAATGACACATTTATGAGGGCTAATGCTGCTAAGTAATTGAAAGAGCATATGGCTGTGAAAGTCACAAGTCTTGTGCAGAGGCGGAGTAATGAAAGCCCTTCTTCTCATGAGAGAAGAGGAGCTTCTTTTTAATGAAACTGACTTGATTAAAAGTGAAACAAAATGGGGAGGCACATAAAAGCTTTCATACATTTCTGTGTCCTTTAATGCAAATGTTTTATTAAAAGGAAAGGGACAAAGGAGGAAAAGTTTTAATGCAGGGTGGAAATAGATGAATTTGCATTAACACAAGCTAGTTTATGAGACTCTGTAGTCTGAAGCTGAGCAGAAAGGTGTCATGATTTCCTGTCCGTGAAGACTAATGGTATTAAAAGTCCTTCCTGTTGGAAGCTTCCTGACCAAACACAGTGAGGATGAATGTGTTCAGATCTGAGACAGATAACTTGTTAACAGTGTTAAGTCATATTTTTAGTGGAGAATCTTCTTTGCATTTTACAGGAATGGATTAAGAGATTCAGATGCTTAGATTGTTCGTAGATGGGAGAACATCCTGTTGGGTGACCACAGCGCTCTGATGATGGGTTAAAGAAGATGGTGCAAATCCACTTAATACTTTAAAGCAAGTAAAAATCTTTACTGGACACAGACAGAGACTCGTGGCAGAAAGATTGGAGTAATATGTTCAGGATTTTTCTTGTTAATCAGAAGATTTTTGAACATCTGAACTAGTAGCAAATGAAGCATAGAAGACTAAACTGGTCCTCTGGTGTGAATGCGGTGGTCTTTGCTCAAGTAGGTTCCTTAAATGCAACTTTTCCTCATCACTTCATCAACCAATATATCAACCTGCTCTTATCCCAGTTTTAAGATCACTTAATTCATACAAGGGCTGTAGTGGGTTTCTGTCTAGCTTCATGAGCAAAAAAGGTGTAGACAAAATATACAAATAAAACTTTGAAAAACAAAAGTTTCCTTAAAAAAAAAACACTTCAAAGGCAACGGAGTTGCGTCTACTGCTGTGGTTAATGAGAATGTTTGGTTTAGGTTGACCTGTTTTCCCCGTTGTTCTGCCTCATACTGATTGAATGTCCACTGGATTTCTTCTTGAAGCCGCCCAGTGACATTTATTCCATTTTATTGGTGCATAGAAGTCAATTTCTCACCAACAACAAGATGCAGCCTTTTATTTTTTTTCTGGGCCAAACACCTGATGACCCTTGTGGCGTCTTCCCTTTTATATCATACCTCTCCAAGTAACAATACACCGCCCCCTAATGGACACAAGCTGAACTACACAGTCACGTTCAGTCAAAGAACACATTTGGCTCCTATAAATACAACATATGTAATACAATGAATAACAAATTCAGTTAAAGCAAAAGGCATAAAATAACTAACAAATAAATAAATATAAAATAAAACAAAAAAAGGTAAAAGAGCAAAGAGGAAACAAAAACAACAACCAAGGTAAAAAAAAACAAACCCCTTGATGTATGGTGTTACAAATGTGTCACAAACCACTTCTGGTCTTTAGTTATTTTATTTCTTTTTATCCAACTCATTTATTTGATTTATGTATTTGATTTAATTCACTTTCATATGATTTATTTATCATTTGTCTTTATACATTATTTGTAATTAATTTATTTAATATATTTAACTGTACTTAATTTCATTGTAGTCCTTTTCTCGCTGTTATGTTTTTCCGGTATTTAATTAGTTTTATATTATTGTAAATAAATTCCAGTGTTAAGGGGTTAATGATTTAATTAAACACATCATTTAATTTAATTAATTTTAAATTAATTAATTAATTGATTAAAATGAATATATATAAGACAAATAAATGTTGCATCTGTAAAATGTGTTCTTTAAGAAGCTGTCATCTCTGTATTGTTGAAGTATCTGAAGTAATTTGCTTTTTTCAGTCATAGTTTCCAGTTGTGTTTGTTCTGTTTGTTGTTTATTGTGTTTTCTTCTTTTTGCTAATGTGACTTCTGTCAACATGTGATATGGGAGGAGAAATAACCCTGATTCCTCAAGTCAGAGGACAAGACAGAATTCATGCATGAAACAGGTAAACTGATAACTACTGAGCCTTTTCAATGTATGGAAGCCCATTCCTATCATCTAATTGAAAATATTGACATGTCTCTTAATATTGAGACTCAAAATTCTATAGTTCAAAATAAATAAATAAGCTAAAATTAATCAATAAAAAATCTGATTATCCAGAGGAGCCTTATACCCATAAAGCTCCTCTTGGCAAAAAAAAAAAACAAACAAAAAAAAAAAAACACAGCAGATAGACCATCTTTATGCGCCATCATTTTGGACAGGACAAGTTAGAAAGAAAGAAAAAAAAAAGAATTAAAAAAAGTCATAATTATGAGATAAAAAGTCAGAATTATGAGTGAAAAGTCAGAATTATGAGAGAAAAATCAGAATTATGAGCGAAAAGTCTGAATTATCAGGGAAGAGTCACAATTATTAGATAGAAAGTCAGAATTATAAGAGAAAAATCATAATAATGAGATAAAAAAAATCATTACTATGCAATAGAAAGTCACAATAATGAGCTAAAAAGTCATTATGAGAACAACGTCATATGATATAGAAAGTCATGACATTTAAAGATATTTTGAGATAAAATCAGTTATGACTTTTAGTTCATAATTGTGACTTCTTGTCTCATAATTCGGGCTTTTTATTCTAACAGGAATGACTGTGTCAAAGTTTTTCATTTGCAAGTGACAGGAATGAGTTTTGTTATTAATGGCTAGTTTAGACACAAAGAAAAAATATATTAAAGGTATATTAAAGCAAATAGCACATGTATCATCATGGTTTTAGGAAGAATAATAACTTTGTGTTTCCAGTGTAGCCAGACTGTAAACGTCATGTTCTTCTGCTTTGAGCTGTGTGTGTTTTACAGTCACATTGTCTTTTTCCAACAAACTGACCGGAACAACACAACTTTCTTCTTTTCATAATAACACACATGCAGGATCAGGACTTTTTCTGCATAATGACGAACATGCTGACCATGTTGGATAAAAGAGAAGCTTCTTTGTGGAGCTGCAGGGCCACGTATAAACACTCAAGGCCTCCCCCCCCACACAACACCACCCTCGCTACAGTCTGTGCCCTCGAGTATATAAAAGAGCCCAACTCATCACAGCACACAGCAAAGCTCAGCACTCCTAACTAGTGTAGAGGTCACTTGGAGAGCTGATCATAGCGAGACAAAGGCAGACAGCAGGATCAAAAGCATCTGGAACGAAGACAAATATCCAGCAAGGCACCATTTAAAAGAAAGATGAGACAGAAGGAGCGGGAGCCGAGGAGTCTCTGCACTTTCATGTAGGAAAACCTTGAGTGTATTCATGTCACGTGATACTGTAGTACATGTGATGTTGAACTGATCAAGCTGAGGTTGGTGTGAAATGTCAAAGCAGACAAAGTAGCGTTTTGCTTTCGCCATCCGGGCAAGGATCAGACTGTAAGGCTTTGTGGACTGCTAACAGTCCATTTCCTGCTTGTTCTGCGCTCTGCTGCTCTCATTTCTAATAAAAGTCCTGTGGAATGGGAATTTTTGAACATTGGAATTCAGAAAAAAGACAAAACATGAAAGATAATTGATGAGCAGGTGCTTATTGCATGAGAAGGATCAACAAATTCAGATAAAAGCCACAATAAGAGAATCATTAAAAGAAAAAAGAGAAAAAAATCACATCTGGTGGAGTTCAGAGTCAATTAAGAGGCCAATTTTACACTCAGCATGCAAGCATGCAAAGACACGGAGGCAGTTTGCCTGTGGGAGAAGGAAACATAAGTGAAAATGTTAGAGCAAAGAAAATCTGCTCTACCACAAAGGAAATAACAAAAGGTGAAAATAAGGACTCTAATTGTTTTAACACCTGTTGCAGAAATTTCTAATAAAAACGCATTGCCAGAAAAAGATCCATAACACCCATTTTAATGTTCTACAGAACATCAAAACTGTATGGAATCGCTTAGTTTTGCCCAAAAATTAGGATTTAAAGAGCTTTTTTTTCCTCAAAATATATCATTACTACATTTATTTGTATTATCCCGTGCCGCTGTAGCTCAAGAGGTGGTCTGATTATCCACCAGGGCTGGGGAGCAGTAGACATTTTCACCTGAAATAAAAGGACAAGCTCAGGTATTAATGAGGGCTTTATTCCACTTGGTGTGAAGCATGTTGGTTAGTAAACCGCTAGGGGCTGGCTCCAAAAAAGAGCAAGTCCCCATAGACTCCCATGTTAAAAAGACCAACTTCACAGCAAAAATAAACATGTTTAAAGCCTGGTACAAAAATCCATTTTAGGATTAATAGGTCAAGTTTACCTTCATGACAACTGTGAGGGGGGTGAATTTTTTTCCTAATTCATCCATTTGGATGTTATTCTTGAATTTCAGCATAATTAGGGGCGTGTCCTATTGATTGACAGGTATCCAATATCCGCAGAAAGAAGGGAGAGTGCAGCACAGCCACGGTTTTTAGCCGGCTAACAAGCTGCCTTAGCTTTAGCCCGCCTACCTCCGTTAGCTGGTTAGTTACCGTTGCTCGGGGTTAGCTCAGTTAGCTCTTAGCTACAGGCAGCTCGGAGTTTGATGGTTGTCAATCATCTATGACCCGCCTTCACATGTCCCCTTTCAGCTCCACCTCCTTGCCCATTTTTGGATTTTCCGGGACTAACGACATGACGCCACCAAGGATGGTGGGAATGCCCAAGCTTCACTTTTACTCTTTAAAAACCTGCGGGTGACGTCACGGAGGCTCCGTTCATCTTTTATATCCAGTCTATGGATGTTACTGAGCTTTACAGAAGGATAAAGTGTTGGTCGCTGCAAGCGTCCAGATACCATGAAGACTGACAGCGAGAGGAAACGGCGATGGTGAAGCAGTTGTTAATGCTGTCCAAGTTCAGGTTATGGTTACCATAACATAGCATGTAAGCTAAAGGACCAACTAGAGCCAGAGAGGAAGATACAGGATAGACAATTTCAATCTGATGGTTGGAAACGTGAACCAACCACTCTTGAAATTAAATAAATAAATAACAACAACATGGTGGGTGATGTGAGAATAAGTTAATATAGAGTATGTATGGGTTTTCAGTGATCCAGTGTCTGCGTGGCTGTGGATGTGAATGAATATTCTGTGGTGGTCGGAGAGGCCGTTGTTGGTTGGCTGCCACGTTTTTATCAGTCCCAGGGCAGCTGTGGCCACACATGTAGCTTACCATGGTGAATGTGGTGTGAATAAATAATGGACTTAGCGTTAAATGCTTGGGTGCTTTGAAAAGCACTACATAAATGTAATCTATTATTATTAAACAAGACAAGAAAATCATTATATGCAGCCTGTTTTCAAGGCCTCTCTGAAGCTAAGTGAGGCCCCACTCTCAGCCGTGAAAGTGTTTTAGACAAGGATGACCAATTAGAGGGCAGTTTGGTTTTTAAAGCATGATGTCTTTGTCATTTCACACATCAGCTTCTGGACCTATTTTATGAGTTTATGAATCTGTGGATAATGTGGCCTCAAACAAAAACATGGGCCCACAACTGATCCCCGAAGAACACCACAAACACATTCATCCAAATTAAGGACTAACTCAATAACACTACACTTGATTGGTGGTGTCGGCAAGAACAGGATCATGTGACTCTGGTGGTGTGAAGCATCTTTTATAATCAACGAGCTGCATTGTGGCAGAACAAAAGTCATGGCGAATGCAACCCTTTTGCTGACTGGACAATAAAAATGTTGGTTTCTTGCTTAACAATGCACAGTGTCAGGTTTCTGGACATAATTAAGCAGGACAGCTTCTCAGAACCTGAAAGCTAAGATCGCTTTGACAAGCTGATGGATAAACAGCGATGGTCTGGGCATAAAGAGACACGTCTTCTCATGATTATGCATATTCTCTCCAAGTAAAGACAAGTATGGACACTTTAAATATTTTGTTTAATTATTTTATTTTTTGTATTCTTTATCAAAAGTTCAGTATAAACCTTAAGCAGCCATTTAAGAGCTGTTTTTTTCCAGCTTTGCCATGTACCAAGAGATAAATCAAACATCTTATCACAGGAAAATAAAGAAGAGCAATTTCATTTCAGATTAAAATAAAAAAAACTGAAGACATTTTACTGAGATAAAAAGAAGTCCATTTATCACAACCTTTAGAAAACATTTGGCTTCAATGTTTATCTTATGAACTAAATTAACAACATTCACCATAGTCTTATACTTTGGCAATAATAGCAAGCTAAAGAATTATTTTTATGTCTGTTTTGGTGAATTCTTGTCAGTGAATATCATTTTAAGCTCACCAAACGAGCCCTGAATATAAGTAGGGAACAGAATATTTTAGAGGAACAGTTTATTTGCAGTTTGCTGCAAACTTTAGTGCAAATTCAGAGATGAAGCCATGTCAGTTTGTTCTTTCCTTCAAACAATAAAACAAAAGTTCAACTATTTTTCTATAAATTATTAAAGCCCGATAACCCATTTCCCTGCACCAGGGCTTATATATCTGTGTATATAAACTATCTTTAAATGCTTGTGCGTATTTCCATACAGCAATATAAAGACAACAAACTAAGCCAGCAGAGGAATGAAAATCAGTATAAAGATTTTTTAAAAAATCTTGTTTTGCAAGCTTCCACAGCGAGGAGTCCCATCAGCGATAGAGAGACATGCTGGTGCTCTGGTACAGGTACATGTAGGCGTCGCAGAACAGACGCTTGGCCACACCTTTCATGTCCCGCGGCACCTGGCTCACCAGCTCAGCGGGGGACATCTCCAGGTAGGTGCCGACCTCGGGGCAGGCACGCACCTCCGGGATGTTGAAGCCATCACTTTCTCCTGAACAACATTCACAAAGTGAGTCAGCAAGCTCTTGGGTTTACATCTGCTTAAAGACACCGACTTCCTGCTCACCTTCTCTGTCGGCCATGCTGTCAAAGAAGATCCAGTCCTGGTTGTTTGGTCCGTATTTGACGAAGGAAACGTAGTGGCTCGTCTCGATGCAGAGCACAGCGAACAGCTCCAGTCGGTCTCTGGTCATGGCGTGAGGGATGCCACGACCCAGGTAACCCTTAGGGATGTCCAGGGGAACGGGCTGATGGGACCGACGCTGAGGATGGGTGTGCACCTGGGAAGGAATGCACACTTTATTTTATCTTTCTTTTGAGAAAGTCTTATTTTATTCATGCATTTAATCAAAGGTTTCCAGGTAAATTAAGTTGAAAAAGCAGAGAAAAACACCAAACCCTGAAATTTCAGACTAGAATCGGGTCATTTTTGAAAGTTTCCTTCAATTTCCAGCTGCTGATGAAGTTTTGTCTTTCAATCAGCACTACTTACAGCCACCAGCACGTAAACAGCAGATGGTGTGTTTGTAAAAATTGTTAATTTGCTGTTACAAAATCCAGAGCACACACACACAGAATGACTGGACAAAAAGTGAAGCCTCATTATTTTCTGTAAAAAACATGGATGTAACTTAAATATTTCTATCTTTTTATTTCTGAAAGGGCAGAATATGTCCACATTAAAATCTCTAAAGCTACAGCTGGTGAAGTGATGATGAATGATGGGATGTATGATAAGACTGGAGGACCACAGCATCCCCAGAGCCTGTCAGGTGTTCAGAATAAACCACAAACCTGAGCAGAACAAGTCTTGCAGAAGACCTTGAATCCCGTTGAGCTGAAAACGGGATCTTTAAAGCAATCTGTGCACTCATCTGTTGCCAAGTTTCCACACAGCATGCACTGCTGAGGACCTGAAACACACACCATGTGTTGAATTCACTCGGTTACGTCATGCCAGACCACGTGTGCTGCATGTAGGTGTGTTTCTAACTGTACCCTCTGAGAGGAGGTCAGTGATGTCCAGCTCCAGAGAGGGAAATATTTTGTCAAACATCTTGAATTTCTTCCCAAATCGAGGCATCTGGAGGATGAGACAGGACGGGACCTGTAGACAGAAGGCAGAGGAATAAAAAAATCTCATTCTGATATCAACTGACTCAAGAAATCGGTCCAACAGCGCCACCTACTGGAGAATCAACAACAGAGCAGAATAAGACCAGATCCATCACACCCACTTCTGATTGTTTTTAAACTTTTTAATAATTTCTGTCAAATATTGTACTGTCAGACATATTTAAAGGAGAATAATGTCTCTGTTCGCTGCTACATCTGATAACAAAAATTAAAGTGGTCTTTTAAAACTGATCCTACCTCAGCCAGCTTGAGTCCTGCCGTGTGGAACGAATGCTCCAGTAGCTGCTGGACTGTCGGCAGAACCAGGCTGTGGTTCTGATCCAGGAATATCTGATAGCAGTAGCTCTCCTGCACTTTACCTGCAGCTGATCTAAACAGAAAAAAGACAAAAATCAAAACAAAACTGATTTGTACATAAATTTATCTTAAAATCCACCACAGACAAGATGAAGTAAAACATGCTGGAGGGAAGCACAGGTCAACGGTGGATTTGGGAGCGTACAGTTTTAACAAGGGTTCCAGCACGAGAATGTGATGCATGATGACGATGAGGAACTCCTCTGGATCTGAAAGACAGAAGCCAAACTGGCTTTAGACTTTAATCCCAACAACAGATGAGCTGTGTTCGAAGCTTCCAGAAGAAACTGACCCTTCTCATCTGTGGTGAAGGAGTGACTGTAGCCATGTTTCTGCAGCTGCTGCCGGAGATTCATGATGTGACGTCCCTCCACAAAACCCCAACTGCAAACACACCACAGCAGACATAAACCAGCTTTCTGTTGCTGCTTTTTGCTTTTAGAAGCAAAGACATGAAGAAAGCGATAAAAAATAACCCAAATAATGTGACCCAAAAAAACCTGAACCACGTTTGATAAAAAACGTAATCCAAAAGAGCCCCAGACGCACCATGAACAACTTCCTTACGCATACAAAAGAAGTTCATTTTCCAAACAAAATCCACTAGTTTGACCATTTATTTCTCCACTGCAACGAGCAAACATATTCAAATATTTTTTCCTTCTGCTGCTTCTCTTGTGTTGGTAAAAACATAAAAAAAAAATAAACATACACCCATCCTGGTGCATGCTGGTCCTTATTTATAAGAACCATATTTATAAATTTAGTCTTCAGATTAGCTTTGCTAGCTCATGGCAGCCTGGTGATTGTCTTTCAACAACAATAAAGCTGTTTTACAACATAAAAGGACACACCGGCGGAGGGGGTTGACGATGTCCCGGAGCAGCGTTTTCTGGATTGGGGAATCTTGAGGGGTGGTTGATTTGAACAACATGGAATCCAACACAGAGGAGCAGGAAAACAAGCTGAATGCACAGAAATAAACAAGTTTGACACATTTTTATCTCCCACATTACCTTAAATAGTCTGATTCAGTCTGATTTCTAAGACAAGAAAAGCTGACTAAAAATATGTTTATTTAAAAGTACTTGTTATAGAGAATATAAACAGAAAATGTTCCAAATCTTTGACTCAGTAATTTAAGGGATTTGGATGATAAAATGTAAAATGTACTGTTAAAATACCCGACGTAATCAAAGAAATCTAACTCTTCAGCTGTTACAGCATCCTTATATGCATCACCTGAGGAAAGTTTTATAATAAAAATAAAAAACTCAGGTGTTATACGTCAGCATATATAACAACTTTTTAAACTACAGAGTAGTGTTACACCAGAAAAAGACAGTTATACTTGTGAAATGGGTCTAACAATGCATTTTATTATTATAAATTCATCATCCTGACCCAAACAGGGTAGCATCCATGTAGCAGGAGTTACAGTGCCCTTGGATCCCCTTCATCTGTCCAATCAGAAGCTGCTTAACATCCTCTGTGCTGACTGGAGGAACCGTCTCCAGCGTCTCTGTGCTGCACCCTGCATCTTTATCTGATGCAAAACACAAACACATGAATCTTTATCAGTATATAAACAATTAATAAACAATCCACAATTACAGGCCCGACAGACGTCCAGATGGTGACAGATGTTCATGCATTCACGTCTGATTTGACTGCAGACCAAACAAATAAAGATGTTTACGCATGCAGCTAAAAATACAACAATACTACTAAATAACAGGAGAATCTGGGGGAAGAAAATACGAACATTTCCCAAAACCAAATAAGTAAGAAGGAAACAACACAAATGTTGGAGATTCTTCAAACCATTGTGACTCTGTGTGCGCATGGCTGCAATCAGTCTGACGTCACCCACTGGTGTGTGGAATTTTCTGTGAAGCCTCAAATTTATCATCCAGCTAAGACGTGACTCACTCTGCATCAGTCTGAGTACAATTTGAAGACAGATTCATCAAACTGGTTTAGTACGAGGCTGTAAACGTGTTTATATCTGTCATAAAGTTAGCCGGTCTACCATCAAGTCTCTGGAGAATGACTTCTCTCTGCATTGATTTGGTTCCTTAAACCAACCACCATCAACTTGGGTGGTGATAAGAGGAGAAAGCTGCACATTTTCCATGTAATGTGGCGCTAATAAGAGAAGCTACTCTTATGGAGAAGTTGGCTAGTCATTCAAAAACATGTTTCCTAATTAATGCTTCTTTTTGCAACTTTTTTTTAAGGTTTTTAAAATTGTTAACAAGAATTAAGAGGAAAAATAGGAGAATCCCACTCATGTCTCAGCATCCGGTGACAAATACTGTATCCCTAAAGTTACTTATGTACAAGAACATCATTTTAAGAGTTCAGTAAATTGTGAGCAAGTTCATGAGTGAATCCTCTACTAACCTGTATTGTCCAGCCCTGGCAGCCTCTCGTTGTGATTGGATCTGCCGTGAAAGCGCGAGTCGGGACGGCAGGAGCTTATCTTCACAAACAGCGCTCTCCGGGGAGGACAGAAGAAAAAGCGCTGACCTTTGAAGCTGCCATCACTCACTCCAGAGTCGTCCTCCTGTAGATGCATAAACAAACTGATTGTAGAAGATCTGCAGCTCTGATGTCTTGACACAGAAGATCTTTATTAGTTTTAGATGATGGAGGTGATGGTAGGAGATATTTACCAGCTCTAGTCCAACTGTTGTTTCTTCTCGATCAGGCACATGTCCAATCCAGCGGATAATTCCATATGAATTTCCTTTACCCAGCGTCACCTCTACCATGGAGTGTAGACCCATGGACAGCTCATCAGCGAGTCCTTTCGGTGGGGGTGGGTCAACGTCCATGCTCTCAGGTCCTACAGAGTGTAGAATACATCTGTATCAGGTTTGTTAGAAATACAGAAAACAGTTTCATGCTTCATCATGTAAAGAGCTGCTCAAACCTGAAGGCACCTCTCCTTTGGCAACCAAGTCTAGTGGAACTTTAACTTCGCCCCCTAGCTTCCCGGTCTCATCTGTGTCCTGAAATCACCACCAAAACAACAGTGATGTAAAGGCCTTTATAAACTGCTGCATGTGTGTACAAAGGTGGCTCAGTTTGTTTAAGAGGGGCACACATGCAGCGATGGCTGAGGAGAAAAGGTAAATATGAAGGGAAGGAAAAAAGATGAGTTTCAGTTAATGCTTTAGAAACAGTTACAAATTCTACCCGACAAACTGGTGGCCAGGGAGGGTCGATGCTGACGAGATGAGAGAAATGAAGGTTTATGAGGAAATCCTACAAAGACCGGGCACTTAAAATGTTCGCTGACTTACGTCTTCAGACCTTTTTAATGTTCATCACAACAAAAATCAGTAAATAATTTAGTCAGAGCAGACAAAAGTTCGTAAAAAGCAACCAATCACGTGACTACACGACTGCTTCATTCATCAGAGGAAACACAGCTTGGGAAGAAAAGTGAAAATCAAACTTTTAAACAAATACATCTTGCAGGTTCCTCCCTCTCTGCTGTGCTATGGCTTGTCCCTGCAGAAGGAACATGTAACCATGGTGACCGTCGAAAAGTTCTCTTAGAATTATAAGTAACCAGTGTTTCCCAGTCCTGGTCCTCGGGCCCCCTGCCCTGCATGTTTTGGTGCAGGGGTCCCCACACATTTGATTCAAATCAAATGGATCCAGCAGGTTCTTGTCAACGTCACAATGGTCCATTTATTTCAATCAAGTGTGTTGGAGTTAAAAACAACTAAAACATGCAGAGCAGGGGTCACCCAGGACCAGGATTGAGAGCCTGTGTTAAACCGATTGTCAGAGACAACGGTGCCATTTATGTTCATTTTCTTCCTGCCTTGCAGACACACCCATGAGAGCTCAATAGGAGCATCCTTCTCCATTTCCATGAAACCACGGAATGAATGAACCGAGGTTTAACAGCAAAGTTCTTACAGAGACTGATATTTTTTACACACTGTCACCAAACTGTGACAGTTCTATGTGCTATGATTGTATAAATATATAGTTTGAAAGCTGCAGATGAGCCACTTTTATGTATATATGCTTACTAAGTGATGAACACTGACTGGATTTTAGGAAATCAAACACTCCTTTCTTGATGGACTAAAGTCATATCTTTAGAAACATCTGAAACAGAGCAGAGCACATTTCTTTGTGATTTCAAAGAGATAAATTCAGAGTGCATGTCCAGATCCTGGACCCCGTTTCTAACCCCTAAGAGAGCAGTATCTGCATGGCATAACGCTAATGTTAACTTAAGAAAAAGATCTGTCACTTCAGCTGTTAGCAGTGTTTTTGCTGTCCTGCCTTAGCAGCGTTAGAGGAGCAGCTGAAGCATGAACTAAATGTTACCATTCAACATTCCTTTCTGTTGCTTTGCCTCGAGGATTTCTCTGTAAAGCAGATGCTATGCTATATTAAAACCCACACTTACAGCTAATGAGACTTGTGCTGCTCTGTTACCGATAAGATTGCTGTAAGTAACCAACATGTTCAGCTCAGACTGACGCCTGAAAGTGCCTAAAAGCTGCCCCCTAGCTCACAAAGTCTTAGCATTTAGATTGTCTAGTGTTTCTCGTGGAATATAATAACAGTAGTTAACTATCTCACACTTATCAAGAACAGCTGTTCATATATTTATTTGGTTTTCAGACAAAATTCCAAAAAAGTGGAATGTTACTTACTGTGGAGATGCGGACAAGAAGTACTCCATCTTCTTCCAGCACATCCACCACCATTCCATGGCGACACTTCTCATGGATGAAGTAGGTGACTCTGTCTCCTGGAGACAGCTTCTCTGTTTGTGCCTGAGGGGAGGGCTCAGAGATGGGGGGTGACAGGGAGCTGGGGACCACAGGACTGATTTTGGAAAATGGAGCAAAAATGCCACATTTTTTCTCACAACGGAAATATTTTTCATATTTATAGGTCCCATCAGTGTCCCCCTTTCCCCTGTCTGCTCCCTGCAGAGGAACACAGTGGCATGTGTGAATGACATGCAGAACAAAAACTCCATCGGTTTAGAAATCACAAGAACTTTAATATGTTTATGTTGGTGCACTTATCATTGTCTCAGTGTATCCAGGCAGCAAAAAATGTAAGAGATTTTTCGTAACTTGATTTGTAATCAGCACATTGGTAATCTTGTGTTTTAAAACATGATATATAAATACCGGACTGGATTACTAATGTGTGTATATATATATATATATATATATATATATATATATATATTAAAGCATGGTAAAATAGAAAGAACAAAAACAAAATAAAATATAGAAAAAAGAAAACAAAATAATAATAAAAATAAAAGAATAAAAGAATAAGAAATAACCATGTAAAACTCACACCTGTAGTTCAATTCCAAAGAACTTCCCTTTGATGGGGTCGTAGGACCCTGTCGTCCCTGTCAACGGTCCGATATAACGAATGATGCCTCTCATCTTCTTTCCATCTTCATCCACAGTGACTGCAGTTCCCTCGCTGAGACCCAGATATGTGTGGAGAGCATCTTTGTCTCTGAACCATTTCAGCCTGTCGGTGTCATCAGGCAGGGCCATCAGCAGCTCGGCTTCCTCCCCACTCAGCTCCTCCATGCAACTCAGGTCTATTTTATAATCTAAAGATGTTTGTGAGAACATGGGAATGACTGGCAACTTTGTGATGGCAGCACCAGGTTTTGATGATTCTGATTTATAACGATGTTCTCGGATATAACAAATGCATCCAGGCCTGATATGTTTCGGGCGTTCAAGCCTTTTTGTTACGATGAAGAACCGATAACCTGTTGACGTCATGTTGTGCAGGTCTGGAGTTGAAGTCAGCTGCTGCGCACACACACACACACACACACAAACACACACACACGGTGTAAACAAACAGTTATAAAAGTTGTTAATTTGTTAAGCAACACTGAAGCTAACTAGCTTAAAAATAAAAATACACCAGCGGACTCAAATGACAACAATGCTAGAAACATTTAACGTTGAGTTATTTAAACACGTTTAGAAACTTCGATTTATTTCACCCGAAAATATCGCTACTTACCTTTAGTTAGTCAACTTTGGAGTTTACTTTCTGTCGTGTCTTCGCTCTTCGTGCTAAACGGCAACCAGCTGCTTAAAGTTTCACTTCCCCTTTCATTTTTACCTGACTTTTACAACAGCGTCACTGACTCTTCACACTCCCCCGATAAAACAGACAGCGTGAGGAAAAGCTTTTACAACTCGTAAACAACTCATTGGACACGATGTACTTGTTCTTATGTATTTATATTGGTTAAAACGCGCAAAGAAAGAAAAGATTTGAAAGTTTCGCTGTTGCTTTCAAACCTGTTGACAGACAAATGCAAGTAGCACGGGGCATATTTGTTATAAGCCCTCAGCAATGTCTTACAGGCTACCATCGCTTTAGCGAGGAGATTCATAAAATCCTGTTTTGGCAAGTGATTATGATCTATATATGGAACTTAAAGTAAATTAACCGTGGTATTTTAAGAAAGACGTATCAAATTTAAATTTTTTTTTGTCTTTCTCATCTAATTCTTTTATAATTTTCTCATTTACATAAAGTTACGAACAGCAAGATCGGATACTTTCGCATATTTTTTCTCAAAAAAGTTATAAACCTTTCATATTCAAAGAAATTTGCTGCAGATCGTACATTTGTTCCTAAATAAAAGTAACTCAAAATTAAAATCAAAAAGCAAAATCATGCATTAAGGAAACACTTAAAACCCAACAAATTCTACACTATTAAAGAGCGTTATTATTAGGGTCCGAGCCATACAAAGTATGGCGAGACCCTATTGTAGTTGAAATGTTTCTTATTATTATTTTTCTAAGCATTTCGAGCCCAAATTTGACCCCCTAAACACCCATGAAAAGTTGTGAAATTTGGTACACACGTCAAGCCCGGTGGAACTCGGATATTATAAGGTCTGCATACTTTTCAATGCAAAATTGGCTCAACAGCGCCACCTAGAAAAAATGAAAATGCCCAAATGAATGGGGCCCCGGAAGTCTACTTCCACGTAGGAAGACCAAACTTGGCATGCACGTGTAACACCCCGAGTCCAGCAAAAAAGTCAATAGAACACCTGTTGCCATGGCAACAGGGCGCCCGCCATCTTGCTGTGTGTGGCCATTTTTTTGCCATTTTTTCCACTTTACACACATCGTATTTGAACGAACTAGTCTGAGGGGATTTGTGCGATTGACTCCAGACTTGGTGAGAAGCTTCATGACAAGTTGGGGACCAAACGCTATTCAAATCTTTCTAATAGCAGAAAGCGTGTTACCGTGTCAACCGACGGAAAAACGCCTTCTCGCCATGAAACACGGTTTGCGCATATCTCCATAGAAATAGATGGGATCTGCACCAAAGTTCACAGCATTCATACGTGTCACACCCCAAGTCCAGCAAGAAGTCAATCGAACAGCTGTTGCCATGACAACGGCGTGCCCGCCATCTTGGATTTCACTGCTATTTGAACAAACTAGTCGGAGGCGATTCGTGCGACTGACTCCAAACTTGGTGGGAAGCTTCCTGACAAGTTGGGGACCAAACGCTATTCAAATCTTTCTAATAGCAGAAAGCGTGTTACCGTGGCAACCGACGGAAAATGACCTTCTCGCCATGAAACACGGTTTGCTCATATCTCCACAGGAATAAATGGGAACTGCACCAAACTTGACAGGATTCATACACGTTGGGTCCTTAACGCATTACACCACCTGTTGTCATGGCGACATCGGGTGGCGGGGTCCAGGCAGCTCGGACCCGATGGATGCCGCTTGCGGCTTTAATTATTGTTGTTGTTGTTGGTGGTGGTGGTGGTAGTGGTGAAGTTATTTATTATCATTATAATTATCATCAACAACAACAACAATAATAATAATCTTTTTTTTGTTTTTACATAAATTTTTTTTTGGCTATCCTATGGGTCTTCGTATTTTCTCTGTTTCTTCGCAGGTCTCGTTGCAGATAGTATGTTCGAATGAGTTTCAAACCTTTAAGTCATAGATGAGGGACACAACATATAAAAATAGCGGACTGTGATTGGCCAATATAAAATACGTCTGCTCCAGCGTCTGTCAAGTAATTTGTCGCGATTTGATGACGCTTTGTTTCAGTCGTAAACATGGAGGAGAGAGAAGCACTGAAGAGGCAGATAGAACTTTTGCAGAGTAAGTCTGTTTTTTAAATGTCTACAGGTCTGTTCGTAATACTTTAGTAAGAAAAAGAAATCAGAAGTTTCGAGCACTTTCTTTAGCCAGCTGTCCGCAGTTTTTTTTGGCCTGTTCTGTGTGTCATTCCGAAAGCAAACGTTAACCGTTAGCTTCAAATCCAAGTAAGTGAAACCTGTCAACGCTGTTCACGAGTCTGGTAAGACACGCTAATGTCGGTTAATAAGCGTTTACCGTTTAACTGGTGCTTTTGCCTTTCATCCTTGCTAAGATGCGAGCGTCGCATTAAGCTTGTCATTTTCAACACTTCAACCCTATTTAAATCACACAGTTCTCATTTGATCCTCATCAGCTCTTAGATTAAGATTAGTATACATCAAGTAAGACTTGTTACGCTGTCATTATTTATTTGATAAAAACCGTAGCCAAAATATGGAAGCAGTGTGCGGATAACCAAATATTTCCACGGGCTTTTACAATAATTGAAAAGGTAGTTGGAACAAATAAGAACAAAGTGGAGTTTGGTCAGAATCCAAAGTCCTGAGTGTGAAATGACACACCCCAAATAATTTACATATATCTTCAGAGCTGCAAGGGTTATATGCATGATCTTGGCCTCAAAAGAAAGCTAAGACATGTGAGATTGGTACAGAAGTGTCAGAATCGAGATATGTGAAAACAAGAGAATAGCAGCTCAATTCATCCAGGAATTAGTAATATCTGATGTGGAACTGTGCAAAAAAACAGTGAACCTGTTTGGGTTTTACAGATGATTTAATAGAGGTGTTAAAATGTAAATATCTCAGTGAGCCATCAGCTGATTTTGTCTGATACCTTTATCAATGGTTAGAGTGAGGAGAATTGAAGGAAAACCCTCAAAATCACCTTAGATCCAGAAAGAAGTGAAGCCCAAGATAGTATATGATAGCAAAAGTAAACAAGTCACTGTCAAACTCCCTTCATCTCCATGGAAACTACAAGGACCTTCATGACTCCTTTCAAACAAGAGAACACATTAGCTGAGTTTTTTAGAGCTGGAATAAACTTTTAAAATTGTTTTAACGTGATCTTTTTTATTCAAAACACACAAAAATACTATCAAAGCCAGAACGTAAAGCCAACTAAACTGTGGGGAGCCTACCATTTCCATCATGTGTTCACATAGAGCAGTCTGTCCAGTTTGTCCATGGTCTATAAAATCTGTCCAGTTGCAGTTGATAAGAAAATTCCCTTCATGGATGATGTTGATCCAGTCCCCCACTGTTGGTGCTTCAGCTGTAAGCAACCTCCCGGTGACCTCCTTCTTACTCACTGCTAGAAGCATATTAGCTTCCTCACTTTACTATTCCAGGCCTCCAACGCTATATTCCCCAGGTACAATGCTTCAAGCTTTAAAAGAGTTATAGTTGGGAATACATCCTGGATATGTTCATGTATTTTACTCCCATAATAATGGAGAACCCAGCAGCCCAAAAAACATGGAAATGACGAGCTGCACACGCTGTTGAGGCCCACTGCATTTGACAGATTTTCTCCCAGCTCTCTTCTGTGATCCCTATTCCTGCTTCTGTTTCCCACCTTTCTTTCACATAGCTTGTGTTCTCCTTCCTGCCTCACAGGATGCTCCTGTGTAACTAGGATATTATGTTTTTACATGTTTGATCAGTGATTTAAATGTTTCTAAGAAATCCAAGTTTTCAAAGTTCTGTTGGATATTACATGTAAAGGAACCCCTGGCCTGTAAGTTTCTGCTGAAGTCCTCAGTCCCTAGGCCAAATTTCTTTTTTGCAGCTTTAAAACTTTGGAATGAACCTTCATCATCAAATGAATTATAACTATTTAAATCTTTTAGATCCAATCTTAAACCTTATGTCGTGCTTATTTGGGATAAATTCTGAATTGTATGAGCACCGCAAAGGTAAGACATGATTTATAATTTTGTAATTTTTTTCCTTTTCTTTGCTACACTTTGGCTCATAGTCCACACCTTTTTTTTGTCACACAGTGATGAGACAGCTATCTTTTGTAATAAGCAGATTTTCTGCTAAAGTCCTCCACAGGGACTGATAGTGTTTTACATTAAAGGATTACTAATATTATTGTTGCTAAATGTTATGCTGGTGAATCATGGGGTGGACCCAGTTTTTCCCACATTGATTTTACATGTAATACAGTAATATGTCCTGCTTTGTTGTTCATCTAAGGTTGCATTCACCTAATTTTAGAACATGGTGAAAATAAGACGATTTATGGACGAGACCATGATGCATAAAACCTTTTACTCATGACTGCAGATGTAAAAATAAACATTAAAAGATTTCCACACAGTCGCTGACAGATGACAGATAAAATACTTTATTACTCCCACTAGGGGAAATTATGTTTAATTATCCTTTAAAAACATTGTACATGGGTGTGCAGGACTTCAGAGGGCAGAACTGTTCTCCATTTTGATTTTAATCTCTTCTCTACAATGGCCTCAGTTGAGTCTGGAGTAAATCCACTTATTGACCGAGCCTTGAACAGGAACAGGATCAGCTTGTTGTCGGCTACCAACCCAGCAGAGTGCGGCGTAAAAAACAACACTGGCAAGGATAACTTGATTTTATTTAAAAAAAAAAACTTCATTAAGGCATCAGGGTTCATTCTCCAGTTAAGCTTACTGTCCATGTGTACATCCAGGTATTTGTATGACCCAACAATTTCAATCTGCTTACCATTAATCATCACTGGGAGGACCTGCTTCTTTTCAAAAATCAGTCACTAATTCTTTGGTCTTCCTAACATTCAGCTTTAAGAAAATAAAATCAAGCCAGTGGGTGACCAGTCATTCCTGTTAGCCAGGCCGTTGTTCTGGTTAAGTAGACTCACTAACAGCAGACGCCACACGAGTATAAATCCAGCTCAAGCCAGTATCGTCGAGGGTTGTCATGACAATAAAATTTTAAACTCGATACCGATACTAAGGAAAGTGCTCGATACTCGATAAGATTTTAAATACTAAAAAGGGGGGAGGAAAGTTTTTTTTTTTTTTTTTTTTTTTTTTAACAAAGTCAGAACACTACAAAAACAACAACTCAATCCAACCAATACAACAAAAATGTATGAATAAATATAAAAAAGGCATTAACAATGTAAAATAAATGCATTATTTTAAAGCTCTGTTAGTTTGTACAGAGATAGTCTTCTTGTTCAGTGTGGTGCAAAAAACAAAACAACTTCAACCATCAGTTAGTGTCCTTATTTACGTACAGTGTCCCTTTTTCACAGTACTTGAGACAGATCAAATAAACAATAAGACAAACTAGTTATTATCTAGTTTTAAAAACTAGATTATTTAATTAAACAACATTTAAACTGATAGCTTTTTAAAGGTTTTTGTCTACATTAAAAGGCAATAATCAGACTGTAAGCCAGCTTCTCGCTGGTTATGGAGCTGAAGTCTTCTTCTCTTCCTCCTTCATCTCCTGCTCTTCCTGCAGCTTGATGCTGTGCTGCTGGGTTGTAATATACATGTTTTCACTTCTTCTCTTATATTTTCTACTGTTTTTTTTGTGTTCCCAGTAAGTAGAACGAGCTGTAGCATTTAAAAGAAACTACTTACAGACTGAACAGTCTAGTGCCGGCATTAAAAAGTACAATAGGATTTAATTGAATCAAACTTTTCTTTGAGCATTTTATGGAAGCATTCAGAGTATTTGTCTGTTTTTTTCTTTAAGATGTTTTAAATCCCAAGATAATTTTACATTGTTCACTTCGATTGAGATGCTAATTGCTCATATTCATATTCAGCAACTTATTTTTATTTGGAGAACAAACTGTACTTGTGAACCTTTTTTTTTTCAAACTAAATCTGATTAACTAAATCTCACCCATTCTTTAATGCTCAGGTCTGATCAATAAACACAAGAGCGTCCATGGAGATGCACCGTTTTCAGCAGCAGAGCCGAGGCGTCCTGAAGCGTCAGCAGCAGGCAGCGGCAGAGGTTTCACTACATCTGTCTTCCATCCTCACAGCTCCAGAGGGAGAGCGTTTATTCCCCAGAGCCGTGGAAGTTGGAGGAAAACATATTCTTTGAAGAATAAGAGCCCCCAGTCCTCTGTTGGACATCCCTCAACTTCCACCTCCTTCACACATCACTCTACTTCTCAACATGGAGCTGACAGCATCTCACTGCCCGGCCACAGCAGAGGAAATGAGACCAATCCTACCAAACCTACCAGCTTACCATCAGGGAATCATGCCCAACAGAAAAAAGAAGGACCAATAAGCAGCACGGCAAGGATAAAGGGAGCAGTGACGGAGAAATTAAACACAGGTGCAGCTGTGACTCAGCGAAGTTCGAGTTCAACAGGCACCAGTTTGCAACACGAGGCTCCACAAAGGAAGACACAACAAATGTCTGAACGCAGACATGTTCTCCCAGGAAAGAAAGTTAGCTGCTCCTCAGAGGTTCCCCCTCCAGTGAAGGCCAACACCTCAACCACTTCTCAGAACAAAGCCAGCAGAACCAGCTATGACGCTAGCCCGACGATCACTACTAAAACCTCAGCAGTTTTTCCAGCTGGTAACACCACATCAACTCTCCCAGCTCCGTTTATTGGTTCAAAACATCCTCTCTCAACCCACAGCACCTACACCCAGGTTAATGCATCTTTTCTGAAAAAGTCAAAGTTCACCTGGGTAAAGAGCCAGAATGTGGAGCTCAAACAGGCTAGCTCTGGTTCCTGCTCTGGTTCCTCACCCACAGCCAAAACAGTTTCAACACCAGCATCAGACTTAAAGGCTGTAGTTTCCACTGGAAGCCCGTCCTCAGCTGCAGTTAGCAAGAAAACCCCCCCTAAGAAGTTATCCCGAAAGCTTAGCCCCATCATCATCGCCCCAAAGACCTCAAAGTACAAATGGGTCTCTTCTGCTGGAGCCCAAGCAAGAACATCCCGTAAGCCTCTATCTCCCAAAGCCTGGACGACTCCTCCCAGAGCCCTGGAAAGAGGAGACTCTGCCAGGAAAGCTAAAGCCGCTTCTGGTTCCTCTACAAAACTTAAAAAAGGAATTTCAAGTTCTTCTACAAGTTCCTCACTTAGTAGCCGTTACCGCTGGAAGGCAGGAGGGCAGAGCACCACAGCAGCAGTGATGGGAGGACCAGCAGGGGCTCGGCGTAAATCTGCCTTCCACTGGACAGCAGAGAAAAGCAACAAAGGGATGAAAGTGGGGCTTGTTGTTTCCCCAACTTTACCTCAGCGTGCCCACTTTCCATCCTCCTCCCCTGGGGGGTTTAAGCTCCGCAGCAGGATGAAAATCATCAGGAGGTCTGCAAGCAGGTAAATAACTGCAGGTGTTCTGATGGACTATATCTGCGCAGCTTATGACAGTTGTTTCAGTTTTTCACCAGAAGGTGGCAGCAAAGTATTTTGTGTCCTTGTTCATGTTGAACTGTTTACACACTCATTTTGTCTTTTGTCATTTACTTAATTTTAGCTTCTCACGTCTCAGTGAATGTTTTGTTCTCTTCGTCCTCTGTATTGTGTCCACAGTGGTGGAGGGTCAGACAAAGGCAACTCTCCACGGGGCCGAATGCACAGCTCCACCAGGAGTCCCATGGGAGCTAGGAGGACACCCACCAGGGAACTTGTGTCTTTTGGGAGACACAAGCTGAGGCGACTGTCCCCCACATTTTCAAGAACAAGTAAGAAGTACACACCACACACTCAAGGACAAAAAATATTTTTAATTTAGGAAACACTTCCAGAGACTAATTACTCTAACGGATCAGCAACAAAATACTCATCTTTAGGAAAGGATCATTAATCAGTGAGCTCTGGAGACAGTTTGTTGTTGAAAAGTACTGACCAATCACATTTGAGCAAAGTTTGGTTCCTCAACACAATCTGGGCTGAATCTGACTGGTTTGTGATTCATTTGTATAGTCTGTAGTCTTAAAGACTCACCAGCTGTCCCATGAAGTGTTGATAAACATGACCTTTTTCTCATGTTGTCAAGTCCTGCAGAATCTGATCTCTGGTATCGGTCTGAATTCGAGTGCTACTGACTAATCGCTGATTGTTCGGTTCTTTTATTAGCTGCATTCAGTAACAGAAATAATTTAGCTCATTCAGTAACTAGACTAGAAGATGTGTATAGGAAAGGTGAGTGGAAACAGTGAAAATTAAGAGAAAAAAACAGGGAAATGTTTCACAAGCGTTTTCTGGTCACGGCATCTTCCCAGATATTTGTGAGATATTCTCAAACATGATAATAACCTCTGAGGAAAAGCTCTCTCCATTTTCCTCTTGTGGTTCTTCTCCACAGTTTTTAATTAAATTCCTTCTCAAGCTTTTTCTCCTGCCGAATTACCTCAGTTTCACTGTATTTATTTAAGAAAAAGGGTTAGTTGTTTATTTATTTTTAGTAAATTGAATCTGTCTACTCACTGGTTGCACAGGCTAACTAGCTGATTGTAGCTTTGCTTGTCTGCTTTTGCTTCGTCATCTTAAGTATTTCTATGAAGTTATGTATTTAGTTTCATGGTGGCACCATCTCTGCTCTCAGCGCTTTTCTCATTGCCCTACCTGTGGTCCATGAGGAGAGAAAACGGTAGATGCTGCATGCTAACTTTCACCATTTTCACATGATCACAGTATTTTGTGTCAGAAAAAAGCCTTTCTTTTCCTCTTAAAGCTGACAAACAGATCACGAGGAATCAAGAAAACTGGTCTTTTGTCTGATTTGTTTTAATTCCTCCCAGATGCTTTTCTCTTTTTTTTTTTTTTTTTTTTTTTTACCTAACAAATGCCGTTATTCCTGCATGTTCTGTGTACAGAGAACCTTTGTTGTCATAGAGGTAGGAAACAGGATTGTGGTCTAAATCTAATAAAGGTTGAAGGAAAGTGAGAACCAGGAAACCCCCAGGTTAACCCCGAAGTTAACTCGATAAGAGAGGGGAATCCAGCTTCATCGTACAGGCCTCTGATGTCTTTGTCTCTTTCTATTGTGTCTTGTGTGAAAAGTGGTGAAGATCACAGGAATATACTGTCTACCTGACTGATGCAGTAACTAATCAGATGGAGTTGTAGGGAGTCTCATGGATCTTCTGTATATTTGTCTTCTTTTCTCTTAAAAAATAATCTTTATCTTTTTTTTGCATTTATTCTTTTACTGTGAACATACAACATATTTTAAACTAGCCTATAACATATAAGAAATAAGTGGTCCTTCAGCTGCGACTACAGCTCCATCCAGCAGAGGGCAGCAGATCACATCCACGTCATCCCTGCCGGGGCTTTGTGTTGCCTGCTGTCACAGTGGAGGCCTACAGTTGGGGTCTAAAAGGAGGAGGGGGGGTTAATTGATTGCCCAATTCAGCCGTGATGGCGAACAAGTGCCGATAGTGGGTAATTTGCAGAGGTGGAGGCAACAGCACGGCCGCTATCAAGCCCTGGCACCACTCTCCTTCCAGCAGATAAAAAGGAGCTAATGCATAATTATCCTTTTGCAAATTGGATTGTTTTAACGAACTGTAGAATATAGGCCTAACCTGATGGAAAGCAATCATTGTTTTTACAGCCCCCACCCTCTTTCCCTCCACTTGCCCCTCCAACCCTCCGGTCATTCTGCGTGTACCCTCCACGGCTCGTGCCCATCTCGGTGTAATCTCCCATTCTCAGTAGAGACAGAAGAAATTAGAAAAGCTATCACTATTAACATTAGACTTTACTCCTTCCCGTGGCTCCATGTCTGTCAGCCCACTTCTCTCCCTCTGATTCTTCGGCTTAACTTGCACTCTTTTTGACACCCCCTCTTTCCTTCATCTTCATTTTTCTCTCCTGTCTTTGTCATGTGAAGACGCAGGAACACGTGCATCTCTAATTAAAGACGTGCATTCAGACTGAGACGCAGAGAAGATGGAGCAGGGTGAGCGTTGGGGAAGATTGAACGAGGAGCGCTGCTCTTAGCTGCCTGTGCCTCTGATAAGAGCTGCTAATAAAGAGCAAATTGAATTACTAATGATGGGAAGCAGACTCCCTATAGATGAGACCGTTAAAAAAACAACCTTATGACCACTCACACATGCATGATAATACACTCGCCAACAATGTTTCTTAATGTCCTCCTCAATGACTAGTTAGAGACTTCCTGCCCACGTTAAGAGGGCAGTGCTCCCCGAGATGTTTGGTTATCTCTGGTTTAATTTAAAGAGGGCATAAACCTAAGCTGTTAGGACTGTAATGAATCGAGGTGTGTGTTGTTTGTATATATTTGTGTGTGTGGGGGCTAGCATGCACCCAGAGACAACCATGTAGCCCAGATAATCTAATAAAGCAGATAAATGTCAGGAACAGCCAGAACAGAGAGAAGAAGAGTGCTGAGTCGTGCAGCTTCAGGCCCCTTGTGACAAGCTTCTGAAGCATTTTACGTCTCTATCTCAGCTCTGGCTTCTTCATTCATCTGTGGCCAGTCTTCCTTTGTCAGTTTCCTCACTGCCCTGCTAATATGCCTTATGACTGAATTTGATTAATTAATTTATTTTTTTGTTCTCTGAAGCCCAACTCTACACATCACTGGGCACACTGTTGGGATATTCTGAAGTTAATTAGACTCCCTTAGTTCAGATTTGAAGATGAAGAAATTAACCTCACCAGATATGAGAAAATGATTATGATTAATCAGTCGTAAAGATCCCTCAGTGTTGTTACTTTCCACAACGGATTATGTTCGTTTGCTAAGTTACAACATCCATGTGTTGCCGCTTGTGTTGCTTTGTGTTTGTTATTTGCGAGTTACAAAAGAGGCGTGGAAAAGCATCAAGTACAGGGAGAGTTATTCCCTTCATTCCCTTCAAACAGACAGATTAAGCCATCCCTTTTGGATTTCTTTGGTTATGGAAAAAAATATCAAGATGCTGATGTGGAAACCGATTTGCCAGCATGTAAAGTGGCCATAATAAAGTATCACCACCTGCAGGAAAACCACCAGCTTTCTACGCTAGAGTAAAGGTAAATGTTTAGTCACTCCTTTAAATGATGCTAATGTTTAACTCTTGTAACTTTGAAAAGAAATGTTATCATATAATTCTGTATTTGTGTATGGCTCTGGTTGGACTTACAGCAGAATGTGACGTGGCATTCACTGAACGTTACATTATACAGATGGAAAAACAGAACCATTTCCAAACGTTTTTGACAGAAGGTTTCGCTGTTAAACGTGACTGGTTCAGCCTGAGGTTCATGCCTTTTTGTTAGTTGTCAGTGTGCCTGAAGAATAAATCATATTTAGGTTCAGATATATTGTTTTTTTCTTATTTTTTGTCTTGTTTATGTTCACTGTTACAGTCTTATGTATGTGTCAAACAGCAGACGAAATGTTCAAAAACATTTTTATAATGCAGTTTCCAGAAAGAAGCCTTGAACAAACAAGGTATAACATGCTCAGCCACATCTTCAAAAGGGCTTCAAAATCTTAAGAAAATAAACTGTTCTCTCTGATCTGATGCTTGTGGCATGTTATAGAAGTCGGATTATTAAAATTACCAGGCGAAATATATTATGGGTGTTGGTGGTGATCCTCGACCCTCTATCACTACAGCTCAGTCCAGATAAAATCAGTCCTCTGAGCGTCTGAAGGCACTCATGAAACTAGATACGGTGGACTCTAACCTTCACAACGCACTGCTTGCTCTTCTTTAAATAATTCACAAAGTTTTCCTCATTATGAGCGTCTACAGTCCTGTGACAACCGCGGTGCAAAGTCATTAACTTGGCCCTTCTATCCACCCAGCATAAATGCCATTCTCTGAGCAGGTGTGTTGCCAGATCTGCAGTGGTTCTGCATTTCAGCTTGGCTTTTCAAAAAATGAAAACAGTTTTTCTTCATCTCAATATGCTTTGTCAGTTAGTAAGCAGCCAGTTTTCTGCAAATTCTGGCATCAAGGGAAAATATTTCTTTGAAGGCAGAACAGTTAGCTAGCAAGTTGGAATATATGCTTGGCTAATTCAAGACCAACTCATTTTTATAGGACTGATTTTAACATTACAGTGCTCGGGTTAGAGTCAGCGTTTGTCTTGCTTCAGTACCCACTGTACTTGGTTTCCAGTGAGTCGCTGAGACCACATGTCAGACCCAACTTAAAAGTCTTGAACAGAAAATCTGATAAAATCTCTTTAACCATAAAACTCCACCATTCAGTAAAACAGCAGCCGTTGTAGAGCACATGCAACATGTTTCCATGGAAACCTTGGCCTGTAATGCAACAGCTGGGTGTGGATGTACTTGTTACCCACCCCCCTTACGTACAGGGATCAGTTTGTTGCTTTGTTTGTGTGTTGTACTTGGAGTCTCTCTCCGTGGCAGCACCGCCACCTTTGCTCTCACAGCATCAGTTTACCAATGTACTGCCCCCCTCCTCCACCCCGACACTATGGAGCCCATTACCACCACAAAAGAATCTCCCCTCCTCACCCCACTCCCCTTCTTCAGGGATCCTGTTGCTGTACTCACATTTATTTTGCCTATAAATCACATGTGCTGCTCTGTCAGGAGGCTCCTCTCGCTGACATTTTCCACTTTCATCAGTGATAAGCATGTGCACACATCTGTATGTACAGATACATGTACACGGAGTCAGGTGTAGTCTGCAGCTACAGGACTTCAGTGGCTGCTGACTACACCCGGCTACAGTGTCGATGTGCACAGAAAGTGTCAGGTTCTGCATTTTTCATCAGTTCATTTGTTAAACATGCAGCTGCACTTTGTGCCCCATGTGGAATCATAATTTTTAATATAAGTAAAAACAAATGTGCATACCTTGTAATCAAACAGCTGCAGAAGTAGTTTTATTTGTCCAATAATGAAATTTTGATGCCACTCAGTGTCCTGTCTTCCACCATCTAAACCTAAAGCTGTGTTTGTTTTTACTAGACATAAACATCTGGCTTTTGGGTAGCAGCTACTGTATGCTCTCACATGGTTATCGTGATGCTTTTTGTCATGTAATTCTGTATTATGAGTTCTTTCCGAAGGTTATTATTTGTGTACATGAAGTTTTAAAACACTTCAGTCTAGTCTCTGTTGTGTTCTTTGCATTTTAAGATTTTTTCTTTCTTTCTGTTAAGTTTTAGCTCTACGTTGGATCCTTCAGCTGACATAAGGCAGTGATCACTAGTATAGCCAGCGACGTATTTTTCAGGCATGGTAACGTCTGCTGCCCAGTCTGTCCTTTTTTGACTTGAGCTTGGCATCACATGCGTTTGTTTATTTTTGCTTGTTTATTTGCATCACTCTCTGGTTTACACTTGCTCCAGTTTCTCCCACTTTTCCTTCACACAGTCACCACTTGTCCTGTGGTGTCTTCTCACTGACTTACTGTCCCACATTTACACTCTCGTGCACACGCATGGACACGCACGCTAAGGCAGCCTATAGAGGACATGAACCTGCTTGTTGTTTGAACCAGTACCGTGCAGCTGCTGTTGCTTTGTGTGTAATCTAAACATCACTTTCTATTTTTTATTTGTGTGCTGATGATTTCCAGAATTTTGATTGGTCAGATGATTTTAATAGTTTGTTTGTGCGTGTGTGAGTGTGTGTTGGTATATATGATCCTTCCATCAGCTGTTTTTCTACATACCGTTCTCTAAATGCCATTCCTAATAGTATTATCAGTTGGACGAAACACACACACACACTTGCAGCTTATGGACATTAACCTACAACAGACACACAAGCATTCTGCTCATTCCTGTCCACTTTCTCAGGCTCTCTGTGTCAAACAGGTGGATCTCTGTCTTCTCTTTCTGTCTGTCCTGAACTGTCTGTGGCTTCCTCTCCCTTCCTTTCTCTTTGTATCTGTCACCATTTGTCTCTCTCACACATGCTCTACAAGTCATGTGCGCCCACACACGTCCAGACAAACCACACATCCACTACTGCAGCATCACCGTAATGATTTAAGGAAGGAATGCTGATGGCACCGCAGACAGAGGAGCAGAATAAATGCAAACTTATTGGTCTAAATCAGAATCCAGGATTTCAGCTCGCATCTCTGCAAGCCCCTCTGCATTTTCAACAATCCCACTCTTCTGTGGATTCATTTAGAAGTAAGCAGCATGAACCACTGCGTGCATGTATCCTATAAACAGTGCAGCTATTTGGTTGCATGAATGACTCTGCTTCTCATGTAAGGTGGTGTGTTGTGCAAGACATGCTCAGTATAGCTCTCTGCCATGGTGCACAGTAACATTTGGCATTTTGATTAACCTCTCAAGACCCAGGGAGCCGTGCATGCCAGTGGTCCCACCACTGTACATTACACTCATGGTGACTCCTCCTAAACTGGGAGGAGGGCCTCCTCCTTCCCCGGACTCTCATCAAACTGTCAACTGGCCGTAATTAAAATCTTTACTCATTTGAGCTCAACATGCAGGCCGATCCCCCTGGCTTTCCCCGAGTACACGCAAACTTTAGTTAACACTGGAATACTGTTGTTGGTTCAGATTTCTCAGCAGGTTTGACATGTTTTCGATCCCTTAACATTTTGTTCATTTTACTTTATGAGCATGTGGCTTCTTATAACTGCCGTGTGCCATGATGAGAGTAATATACCCTCTGTTGGTGGTTGGGGGGTGTTGAAATGTGTAATCAATACTATTGAGTCCAGAAACTTGATCCTGAGATGATTGTGACTCCTTCCCAGTTAAGGAGGTAAATGTTTTCTTGGTATCCAGAGGAGTGGCCCATATGTCGGGCTGTCTGAATAAATCAGAAACCCAACAGGCAGCGCCCTACTAATTATTTGAGAACACATGGCAGGCAACACGGGTGTCAGTTATTGGTAAACGGAGAATCTAATTTTCCATAAGTGACCAGGCACCAAACCAAGTCAGTCGTCTTTACATCTTCTACCTTCAGTCTGTGCTATAATTTATCCAGCTGAAGCACTGATGGGTTGTTTGACTCTTCAGCCATCACTGATAACTGGTTGTACTGGTGTTTTAGTTAGTAGAGTGACAGTTAGTCTTGTTTTTCCAATCTATATTTTTCAACCTTTGTTCGTTAATGTTTCTGATGTGCAAGCCTGCAGTCACACACTGGGATGATGTCTCTGCCTGCAAGACCTCAGTGTCAGCTTCACTCCGTGAAAACAAGCTGCTGGGATGGTTGAAATGAATTCAGTAGCACAACATTCTGTCTTGTTTGTTTGATTTGCTATTTTTAATCAGACAACAAAGTTAACTGTTAGATTTAATATGTAACATTTTATGCAGTTTTTTTTCCATTTTCTGAGCTTCATCAGCTTCATTCCTTCATAACTGTAACATCAACATAAACTTTTTGTACTAAAAGCTGTTATAAGAAGTGAAGTTGCTCTTTTAAACTATGATCCAAAGACTCCTCTTATTAACATGTTCAGAGGCAAGAATAGTGGCTAAAAGAAGGGTTAAATACATTCATGTTTAGACATTATTTCATCTCCACATTCAGTCTTTTCTAAAGTCTCACTCCATTCATGGTTAATAAATGCTTTTTTTGTTGTATGATGTCTTTTAATCTTAAATTCTAGTCTTCCCCTAAAATTATAACCCCCATCTACATCTTAAAACATTGTGAAATTGTTCCGGATTTTATATAGAAATAGTAAATTGACTTTATATTGAAAGATTCACTTTCAAAAGGAGTGAATTTTTTGGTGGAGCTGCTGAATGAAGAGTGCAGAAAGCAAAAACTTCTATGCAGAACTTCAGATTTTAAGGTCCAAAACTGTTTGCATTAAGAAAAGAAAACACCGACTTCAAGTCCATTTATTCTCCCTTACATACGTAAATAGTGATATCCTTTTCAAACGTTGTCATGCTTTGCCGTCGTTATACTTCCACGCGTCTTATTTGCCATGGTTGTTAAGTCCAGTCCTCCTTTAGTGGGCAGTGCTGAGTTCAGAGTTCACTCCTGCGAGCCGACATCAGTTTCAGACGTTTGTCAGCTTTTAAATCAACCATAAAAAGTTGTTTCCAACCATCCAACACGCCCTAAACACTCGCATGCAGTGTTTCTTTAAAAGCTCGCTCAATTTTTACAGTTGTTGCTCATCTTCATTCTTCTTCTGCTTTTTGTCCCCTTCCTGATTCTCTTCTTCTTCTCAGGTTTGTTTCTTTCTCTGGTCACATGTCAGCTATTCTGCTCAGCGCTGCCCCAGCGATGTCCAAGCTACGGAAAGCTAAGCGCTATGAAAACGGACCAAATTACGCGTGTAACCGACGCAGGAGACGGATGTAACTGCCCATCCAGCTGCATATCCATCTCTTGCATCGAGCATAAATGGACCTTTACAGTCGTTTATAAAATGAAAAATAACTGCCATATTGATTGAATTGGATTAAAACTGGAACATTAATTTTTCCTGCAGTTGTCAATAATCAGACACAGCCCTACGTTTATCAGTCTGTTTTATTCTTGGTTGTTGTGGGTCTTGTTGCAGTGCATGAAGGTGTGTATTTGTTCTGGTGACATGGAGGGGAAAGTCTGAGGCTGTTAATACTTCTCTATAAATCTCCACCTTTTGTCAGCTGGAGAGCATGCCAGTGTAACTGCTCAGCCCCTCACCCTGCGACCCTGTGACAGTAACCCTACCCGGCCCAGCGCTCCCTGATATGTCTGCGCACACGGCCATGATAATCGTTGGGGGATGAGATGGGCTTGCAGTTTACTTGGAAAGATGAGCAAATAGTCTAAAGAGCACCTGGCATGTGAATTATGTCCCACATTCACTGGCATGGGCATCACATGGCCAAAGCTCCACTGAACCTTAGAGTGATCTAGAACTCTGATCCAGACAGACTTGGCAGACTTGACCCCCTGCCCAGGGGTTTAGAGGGGGTTCATAGGAAAGAAAAATTTTAGGCAAAAGCATCTCTCCTAAAGGAGACCTAACAAAGTGAAAGTAGTCAACTACTTACACTTCCCTTGTCTGCAGTTGGGCCATGGACAGCGAGTAGGCTGCTCAACACAGAGTGTTTACATCTGCAGGGTTGGATGTGGAACATTATTACAGGTTGTAGCAACATTTACTGCAAAACTCACCAAAAGCCGCTGTGAAATGTTTGCCAGGTTCATCATCCAAGTTGGCCATTCTTGCATTTCTCCCAAGCATTTTTCTGCATTTTTCATGGAGATGAAGCAAACCTAAGATTTACCTGTTTGATTCAAAAATAAGCAACCTACTGTCGGGTATGGAGTATGTCCAGCTGATTTTGGAGCGTCCTTTGTTGGACCACAAGGAAAACTACTTCTAACCATGTATACAGCCTTTTGGTGTAAAGCAGGGATTTCAGATTCCGGCTCTCGAGGGTGCCTGTCCTGCAGGTTTTAGATGTTTGCTGCTCCAACACACCTGATTCTAATGAAATGGATCAGCTCGTTCTTAGATTCTGGAAAATGCCCCAGTAAATGGAATCAGGAAAACACCTGGATGACTGAAGTTTGAGACACCTGGTCTAAAGCATTGCAGAAGTCATTTTAATTGGAATTAGATGCAAAGTTCAGCACAGGAAGACGTTTACACTCTAATCCCAGCTTAGTTGAGTTTACTGGAAATTTTCGAGGAAACACGTTGCCTTAAACCATTCTAGTTTTTACATATGCTGAAACTTAACATGTCAAGTTGTATCAACATGGGCAACCATTCGAATGTAGTTAAACTCATTAGTTCACTTATGAAAATTTCTTTAAAGCTTCTAGTAGTTTGAACTAATTCTCTTATACAAGATTTACTCGTACTCTTTAGTTGGTTCATTGAACTTTGACATAGATTTTAAGATAACTTGTAGAAGCATTTTCGCATCAACTTATAGGTCCAGAACTGCAATCAGCAGTACTGAGAAGGTGACAATGATTCAATTCAACGTACACAGTCAATCACTGTCTTTGCTTTCCTTCACTGTCCTTTTCATTCATGTTACCAACTTTAAAATTCAAAGCAGGCAGAACTTTATAACATTGAATAATTGTTAACACAGAAAATGAAGCACATAACTCAGATTTATTGCACAGTAATCAAAAAAAGTTAAATTTCAGCCGAATCTGCATTTCCCATAAGCCTTTGCGGTCCAGGTATGTTGTGTTTTGAAAATAGCCCCGCCCCCTCTGACAGAAACAAACATGTTGAGTTTTCTTGGCTAATCATTAATTGACCTAATTGCTCCTGATGGGTCGTGGTCGAGCGCCTTGCATGGCAGCTTCCGCCATCAGTGTGTGAATGTGTGTGTGAATGGGTGAATGTGATGTATAATGTAAAGCGCTTTGGGTATCATCCCAGGTACAGTAAAGCGCTATATAAATACGGACCATTTACCATTTACCATTATTACACTGCACAAAGTAGAAAACTATTAGAAACAGCTCATTTCTTTTATTAATGAGAAACTTTATACAAACATAAAATGATAATTAGTCACTACTAAAATGTTTATGTTCAAACAAAATCTGGACTAAGAGTGTAGATATTTTTTTGTCTTGTATTAATTACAGTTAATATTATTAAGTGTGTCTTAGAGCTTCAGGTAGCAAAGCTGTGTTGTACCATCATTTAAGAGATCTGATTATCCTGTAACTCTACAGAGAAAATTCCCTCATGATGCTGCTGTTGGTCTTCAAATGTGTTCTTCAAACTGGTTTGTGTATGGTCTCACAGAGCTAGTAAATCCAAGAAGGGGCAAGACCCACACTCCTGTGGTTGAGAGAACTGATCATCTCTTGTGGTTCATAACTTTCTGCCCCCCTCCCTTCTCAACTCTATGCCCTCTCCAAACTCTCCTGCTCCACCTGGCTCTCCAGTCAAGCCTTGGAGCCAAGCTGCAGGTCGTGGCCTGAGCTGAGGAGAAACCCGACTCCTCATCATCTTGACATTTTTCTTTTTTCATCCTTTCCAACTTTCCATTTCAGTCATACTAGCCTGGACATCTGAACCAACCCCCCACCCCCCCCACCCCAAACCAGTGTCTATTCTGGTCTCTGTGAGTTATTCACTGGAACACCCCTACCCCCCCACCTACTAATACTCCCTCCCATCCTTCTAGCTCCTTTACTTTCATGATCACCACTTGCTCCCCCCTATCCTTTCTCTCCTTTACATCTTTATCCGACTCATGGGGGAAGGTTGAGTCTTTCATTTCTCTCTCTCCCTCCATGCTGGCAAGCAAAGGATCACCCCCCCCCCCCCCCTCCCCCCCCCCCAAAAGAACAAAAAAGAACAAATAAATAAAAACACTATTAGGAACGATGTGTCAGGAACATGATGGACAGGCGTTAACTCATAAGTCTGGTCAACTTCTCAGTGCATCAGGTCCCTTCTTTATTAGTTTATATGTATATATTATAGTTTATATACGTATTGATTTCAGTTTCATGTTTAAATGCTTAAACCTTTTTTAAGTGCAAGTGTTAAACTGAAACCTTAACAGCACTTCCCAACAGTGTTCACATCTCCTGCTTCCTCTGCCCCACCCTCCCAAAGCTCAGGTTGGGTTTTTGTATTTAATAATGGATGAATGTTTGTTTGTGTTTGTCAGTCAGTAAACTCTTGTTAAAGGGCTTTAAGATAACTGCTAATTCCAGCAAGGCTCTATTGATTAGCTGTGCTGGGTGCAGATTGTTTTATAGCAGAGAGGAACGCTTCACCCCCCCTTTCATCAACCCCTTCCATGCTCCAGCAGCACCTGCTTCTCATGTCAAGAGGTCCTCTCACTCTCTGGTTAAATAATTAATGTTTAACCTATTTAATTAGTGAGATTCACTCTAAACAGAAGCAGAGTAATTGAGTCCTCAGTCCTGTGTGTGTGTGTGTGTGTGTGTGTGTGTGTGTGTGTGTGTGTGTGTGTGTGTGTGTGTGTGTGTGTGTTTGCATGTACCATGATTGCACCATGAAGTGCCTCACTTTCTCCTGCACATTCAGCTGAAGCAGCTTGTGTGATTTACAGTAACTGTTTGGCTTCCATGTGATCGTCAGCCAAGTCGGCAGAAGCAGTGGTGGCATTTGTGGCAGCGGAGGTGGGACCATGTGGGCATGCCGCCTCCAGCATTAGAAGCTGCAGCTTCCTGCAGCCATCATGCCAGCAGGGTTGGCATGGAGAGCCCAGGCTGTGAGCTGTGGCTGTATTATTAATAACTGCTACTACAGACCAAAACAATTAGTATGTTGATCATCTACGGTGGTGGTGTTTGGGCTCAGTGGAAATGGCTGCAGGAGTCATTGGGCTCAATTTGGACTCCAGTTTTTTTGCTTTGTTTTTTTTTTTTTTTTAACCTTTAAAAAGATGGTGAAGTTGCCATATTTTGTTTTTTTAGCAGATGATCTTTGAAAACCATTGAGAGGACATGGTCTATTTTTATAGATAACAAACCTTTATTTTTCTTTTCACAGCTTTATCTCTGAAGCTTTTTCTAGATCTTGTAAAGTAATGAAGAATGTCTGTCAAAATGTTTAGCACACTATTGAAAGAATTGTCTTCTCACCACTTTTCATGTAGATACCGTTCTGGGTTTTAAGTGGATCTGGCTGGTTTCTGAGTTAGCTCTGATCAGAAACCATCTCAGCAGAGCATAGCGGAACAACGTAAACGCAGAAATCTGATATGTTGATGAATAGCTGATAGCCTCCTAATTTAAAACCTGGCTGCTGATTGGTTATCAGCAGTAGTCTGACTGCTGACTGTCACCAGTGTTGGACTGTTGTCCCGCAGTGACTGGGAGCTGCAGCAGGGACATCTTTATTGGTTGGAGAGACCAGTGGTGTTGTTCTGTTGCGTCTTTTTGAGCCAGCAGAGATTTGGCAGTAAAACCTGGATTCTGGGTCAGCACTATAAATACTCACCTGTGAGTGGGTCAGGGTGTACAGCCAGGTCCAGGATTCTGGTACATAATGTGACTCACTCAGATTTGTGCATGTGCATGCATGTGCACCAGCAGATCCTTTTTGAGCTTTGCTGGCAATGAGCTGCAGGTGGGGCTGTGCACATGTGGTCTGCTTTGGGCAGAACCAGAACCTGCTACGACACTAGATTAAGATCGATGTGGAGTTGTGGTTTGTCAGCTGACAGCCAGTTCATATCTGTGGAGTATTATTTCATTATGGTTTTTAAAAACATTTTGTCTACATCTGAGCTTGTTCTTACCGTCTTCCTGGTTTATATCACAGAGATTATAGTTCACATGGGTATGTGGTTCTCTAGGTGTGTGTGTGTGTGTGTGTGTGTGTGTGTGTGTGTATAGAGGGAGGGTGAGTGCCGTATTTTAGTTAATTGCTGTGATTTATTTCCTTTGATTTCGGATCAAGTTTTGATTTGTGAGTTAATTTACTTTTTTGCAGTAAAGTTATAAAACTTACGATTTGGATCTCAGCGATTTTTTGGTGCGTCAGAAAAAGTGGAAAGACCCAACTTCAGCCTCTCTGTGACTTTTTGTCATCACAGTATGTATGGAAAGGTGTCATCATCCAAATTTGTTTTGCTGTGAAAAATTAAACATGCATCTATAACTTTTCTCTGTTCTATTTAAATCTAACATTTTTTTGTATATATTTCTGATGTATTGCCTGGTTTTATATAAGAATCAGAATTTTCCTCCATAAGTATCAGCATTACGACATTTTGAGAAAATATTGGATCCACATCAGAAATACATCACTTCTTATTTGGGCCATGCTTTACCTAGGGTTAAATTTTTGGACCTTATTGAGGAATCCTGCTTTAAAGAAAACGCAAAAACAGACCAACTAAAACAAAGGCTTTACCTCTCTGGTGGAGGTAAGAAAAAAAGAAAAAAAACTCCTCCTTAATTTGACACTAATTTAAAGTTAATAATTACAAAGAAATGTATTATTTTTAATTCCTAAAGCTGAAGTAAAGGTGTCTTGGTTTCCAGCGGGCCATGCTTTGCAGTGTGTCCGACTGTGTGAGAGAGTACAGTATTGATCTGGGACAGTTCATTTTCTGCTGTCCCCGGTGAGTTGCTCTGGGGGAAATGGCTAGTTTGTCTCCTGTCATTGCAGCTTCAGAGTTAAAGAGAGGTTAAAACATAAATAAAATAAGAATTTGGGAAAGAAGCCACTTGTGTATCAGAAGCGAGAACATTGTGACCAGAAATGCCTGTAGGATCATACTGACCTGATCTGGACCTAAGTTGTTGTGCTTATGGAGATGAATGATGTTCTGGACACTTGTTTGTGTGTTTACATGTGGGTTTGGCTTATATGTATCTGCATGTGGGCCTGTTATTGTGTGGGCTCTCCTTAAGAAGGCAATATTGATCATCGACCGTTTACTGTCCTCTGCTCCCTTGTGAATTGCTCTCTTGGAAGTGGTTAATTTGTCTCCTGTCCGGGGCCTTCCCGGTTCGTGTGCACACACACCTTTGGCGTGTGTGCTTAATTTGTGTCCTGTCTTTGGGGGACTTAGCTGTTAAATACCTCACTCTGTCTCTGCAGAGACGCAGGCAGATATTATTGATCGTCTTGTTCGATGACAGTAATGCTGGACTGATTGCCAAATAGCCGCCATTAATAATATAAACTCCAATTCAGATACAGAGAATTAAAAAGAGTGGAACACAGTGAAAGTCCATTATCTGTCAAGCTGTCCGCCATCAGACACAAAACACAGCAGACCCATCAGGGATATACATCCAATTTACACCAAAAGGTGCATTTCAACCAAAATCACAGAGACTTTGATCAGCCTTCCGTCTTTTTTTTTTTTTAACTTTTTTTTATTTTTACTTTTTTTTTTACTTTTTTTCGTGGATTTAATTGGATTTCAGGTCTGGAGTTTTTGCACGTGCACCAAAGTCCGTGATTCAAATGGGCTCCACCATTTGAGCTACATGCCATCACATTGTTAATCAAAACTTAAAGAATGTAATAAAATTAAATATAATTTACAATTTCAGGATTTATTAGTTAAAAGGGCCACAATTTTAAACACAGTGGATCTAAGTTTCCAGCCATCAGTAAGTAAAGTTTATTTATAAATTATGCTGTACATAAAAGCAGGTGTTTCCCTCTGGAACAAAGAAAAAGCAGGATTATGATGTCAGCAGGAAGTGATCAGTTATTCTACAAATCAGCATTTTCCCTCAAAGCTCCCGTTTTAATTCCAATGAAATTAAATCAAATTTAAAATAAAAAATACTTTATTAATTCCAGAGGGAAATTACAATCTTCTAATAGTTTCTTTTTCTTTTCTTTAATTTTTTTTTAAAAGAAAACAATAATAATAATAATTTAGCAGGCACAGCCTTGTCCTAGAGGGTGGTGGCTTTGCAGGAATAGTCCTTTGTCTGTCCTGCAGTGAACTTGAAGAAGCCTCTGACTGAACTCAGTTTCCTCATTGTGCTGCAGAGGATGTGAAGAATCGTCTCTTGTGTCCAGCAGCTTATGCAGCATTCTTCTCTGGAAAATCAGCTCCAGGAGCTCCAGAGTTATCCTCAGAAAGCCATAACTTAGTTGGTTCTTGAAAAATAAAATTGATGGTGGTTGTTAAAAAACAAACAAACAAATAAAAACTGTATCAACTGTGTTGACAGTATTTGAAAGAATTAAGGCACCATGGTCTGACCAACTATGGTTTGCTGCTACTTTGCAGCGCGTTCTAGTGTTTTAATGAGTAATAATTGGATCAGTAACAAGGCAGTGGCACATTTAGCCATTAAAGTTATTTAATGGATTTTTAAAACTTAAAACCTTAAAATAAAAATAATTACTGTAGGAATAATCGTTTGCATTTACACTTTCTTTGGTATTTTTGTGAAACAAGCACAGTTTGTAGGAAATGAGCAATTCCAAATGTATTCTTTCTGCATGACTTGTAGTGTAATCTGAACATGGCTGAACTGAGGTCTTCTGTGACTTTGAAAGACCTTTATGTGTACACATGCCTATATATGTGTGTGTGTGTGTGTGTGTGTGTGTGTGTGTGTGTGTGTGTGTGTGTGTGTGTGTGTGTGTGTGTGTGTGCGTGTGTGTGTGTGTGTGTGTGTTGGTGACTAAAACCATGCCAGCGGTTAAGCAGCAGTGTCCGCTCCAAGCAGATGCCCGCTCCTCCTGGTTGGGATCAGCATTTTAGCCGACTGCTGCCAGCTCCTCCTGGGCCCAAAGGGACCAATTAGGCCCTGGCAGCTGCACCCAGAGTGCCACCGTGGAATGAGGGGGCCGTCGGTGGGTGAGGATGTTGCACAAGAGAAGGGCAGAAAGCGCTAAGGACACATGTAGAGTAGCAACGCTGGGTTACCATAGAGAAGCCTCACAACAAACTAAAAATAGCTTCAACTGCTGTTTGCAAAAGTGACAAAAATGCTGGTGAAAAACTAAAGGTAGCAAGTGCTTTGTTTATTTGGAGCTAGCCCTCCTTGGAGCAGCTGCTAGTTTTCTATAGATTCAGAAAGACGAGAGGGGAGTCCTTATTGCCCCCCTGCCCTCACCAAATTAGCACCTGATCTAACAAGAGACTCAACCGTTCCTCATCACCCCGTCTTCCCCGTTTCTCCCTGCTGACCTTTAGCCTCTGAACCCTCTCTGTGCACCATGGTAATACGGTGCTATCAAGACCCAAACCCCCTCTTACCGAGCTGATCATGGCTTGGGGCCAGAGTGAACCATCATGCACATTTGGTTAGTTATTCCAGTCTCTCAATTACACTGAGTTGCTCGGTTTTAAAGGGCCTGTCTTTTAAAACTGTTTGTATTTTTCCAGTGTAGCGCTGCACTAAAGTGACCAATGAGGTAAGAGAAGAGTGCCATAATGTTTACTGTTGCAAATATCAATATAAGGCACCCCGCCAAGAAAGTTCAAGAGCTGAAATCAGAGTTAAAGGTTCAGCAGTCGCTTTTCTTAAAACCTGCTTCTGTAAATAAGGCTGTGACTGAAGCGTCCTTTGGTCCATTTTGGCTAAGCACAAGAAACCTTTTACAGATGGGATTAGTTAAAGGAAGCAATGAAGTCACTGCAGAGACTCCTTGCTTCTTGCTGCAACGCTGGGCTCCGCGACAGTGACGGGGAGGCTCGAGGTACTGTCAGAATGCGGATCAACAGGTTTTGAAGAACTTGTTGCTCAGCGAATGTTTTTTGCTGCAGTTTGATGAATTGCTGGATGTAATGGACACAGCTCAGCTTGTTGTGTTTGTCAGAATGGCTTTCCAGGATTCCACAACCAAGGATGACTTCCTCACTCTTCATTTAAAGCAGAGAGCAAGAGGTGAGGATATTTACAATGTCTTTAAAAACTATGTCCGTGAAAATAACACCCCCATTCATAAACTGGTGGCAGTTGCTACAAATAGGGCACGTACAATGTGCAGTGTGTGCACTAGTTTTATAGCACTGTCGTAATGATGATTTTCACCCTGATCATTGCTGTGTGTACCTGGATAAACTGGCAGCAGAGTTTAGTCAGCGTTTTGGAGAGTTATTTATATATTTATTTATATATTGCTTCATTCCTGCCTGTTAATATAGAGGCAGTAGCAACCAAATTCTAGCAGGTATATAATTTGCCATGTGGAATTGACATGGAAGTGGTTGATTTGCAGAATGATGTGGAGCTAAAAGCCAGATGAAGGGACAGTGACTTTTGGGGACTTGTCTGCAGAGATAAGTTTCCTCTTCTCAGCGCATATGCATTTAATATGAGAGCCTACTTTGGATCCACTTACCTCTATGAAATGTTATATTTTCACAGATGAAAATAATTAATCAAAGTACAGGAGCCGACTTTCTGAAACACTTCCCAGACTGCCTCAGACTGGCTGTTTGTAGTTATGAGCCACACTACAAGGCCTTCACATCAGTTTTGTCTTGTGATGGAACAATAATGAAGCATGAAACACAGAACTGCTCTTACCTGAAAGTTCATTTGCTAAACAACATTAAATGGGTAGTTTGTATCATCTGCTCACTGCAAGTGTTTTTATATTGTTAATAATTTCCTCAGATGGTAAATAGATCACATGCTGACACTCTGATAGAAAGAGTTCTGGAATATAAGTTGTGATGTGAAATTATAGACAAAACAGTGATAGCCTCACTACAACAGTGTTATAATATGTTATTGGCCACATCTTTTTGAAAGCTGGACTAAAGTGTTTGATGCATATTAATTTAGCCTGAAAAATAGGGTAGATCTTTTCTGTCACCCATGCTGTGGTAAGAGATCCTGGCTTAAAAAGAATAGTGATCACTGCTCTACACAAAAGACTGTTTTCGTCTTTTGCTGTTTCACTTCCCTGACCTTGAAGGAGTGCAGCTGCATGCAAGACTAACATTAATCCTCCCAAAGTTATGCTTCTGCAAAGAACACTTAGTGGAAATACTCCTTATTGCAGAGGGATCCTCTGGCCTCTCTGGTTCCCCTTTCGACACCCTGACCCCCTACTTTCCAAGACCTGTGGCCCGTCCCCCTTCTCTCTTAACACTTTGACACATTCATGATGCTTGAGTGTCTCCCGACGGCCTTGTACATCACCTCCTTGTCTCTTATTTAGTGGGTGAAACAGAAGTTGAGGGCCGGTGTCCAACCGGCTGACTGGGGTCCATCACTCACTGGGCCAAAAGAATCGGCAGCATGATGGATAGTCACCGCGCTGGCATCTGCAACCAGAAGCTCAGTCCTGCTTTAAATCTGTAACAGCAAGGCACCTTTGCTCCCAGTGCGTGTGGTGACTGACAAACTGCAGGGTCCCACATGTGCCTTCAAGCCATCAGTCAGTAAGATGAAGTCAAACTAACATAGTTCAGGCTTGCGCTCCGGCTATTCTGTTCTCAGTATTACTTGATTCCAGTGCAACAGTTTTATCAGCCAAGAGTATTTCTGTATGTAGCAACACTTCTCAACAGAGCAATAACAAATCAGAGACCAGCAGCGAATACACACTCCATGATGTGTGTTTGGGAGTCTTGGCATGTATTGTTCATGCCACAAGTTCACATCCCTTGTGAAATCTCGTCTCCTTGTAGAGATGCTCTCATTGCTGTCACTTAACCTTCAAGTGGCCCAGTCACTCAAAAAAGGCTTTATGAGACACACTAACCCCTCCCCTTCACAAATACCCACACCTGCACCCGCAATATTCACAAATAGAAGCACTTGTAGCGCATGTAATAATGGCAGTCCTTAAGTGGACAAAGCCGCAGGCTCTTCCTCTCGACGTGTCTAATGGGATCTGCTGATTGACAGCTGCACTCATTCCTTTGACCAAACGCGACACCGTGTGTGTGACACAAACGTCATGGGACACGCGTGGAGGTGTTTGACGTGAATCACAACCTGACGGAGTCGCAATCAGCACAAAAGATTTTGTCAGGCCTCAGGGTTGGATGGGGGTCAAGGTTGAGTTCACGGGGGAAGCGTGTTTTCATCATGTCTTATTTACGTTACTGATGCTCTTTACGGCTACAGAAGCACACATGAAGGCGATTATCACTCAATTATTCATCAAGGATGTTGCCTCCTTACATGTTGTTCGTTTGGAAACATACTAGGTGATGGTGTTTTAATGCTTTGATTGCTTTTTATCTTAAAACAGATTTTTTTGAGAATATAAATCTACTTTGTAAATATTTTAGCTCGTTAACCAAAAAAGAGCTGATTAATGTAAAAAGCTGTTTTTGGTTGACTGTAACATACCAAATAAGTCATTTTCATAGCAAGTTTGTTTATCAGGTACTGGATTAGTACTGATTTAAAGGGTTAAATCTACAACAATTACATTTTTGTAAGGTTTGATTTACCTTGAATGGAGCCCGGTTAAGTGTAAATCTTAAAAAGAGAGAATTTTTAGCTTTTACTCCTTCTGTAGTAACGCTGAAATAAGCACCGTACAACTGCAGTACTAAAATAAAATTATTAAAAATTATTAAAAATGCTAAAATTGCTAACATAATTATTTAAAAATTATTTTTGCACTTTCCATGCTAATTTGTTTTATACGATGTCACAAAAAATGAGTATTTTTTATTAATATGCATTTCCCATGAGTCTGTGCTGTCTTTGCACAGTTGGTACTAAATGATTTGAGCAGGTCAGACTGTCAAGTTAAACTAATTGAATAACTTCATTTAACCTCTTGTTATAAATTAAAGCAATTTATTCAGGTTGTTTCTACAATTCTCTTGATTTAAAGCTGAGGTGGTTTTGGGTCTGGGGGACCTGAGTTCACGTCCCTGATATGCTTACAGCGGTTTACCTCTGTGGGCCCCCTCCAACTGCTCCCCACTGAAATATGGCAGCCCACCACTCTGAGATGGGTAAAATGCATCTGCTGTTCATGGCCTCATATCATCCAACCTGAAACCACCTCACTGCTGACATCATCAGCAACTGCTTCCTGTCTGAAGCGTCCCCATTGACATGTATTTGAATAGAAATGTAAAGAGTTTATTATTTGTCTTTTATCTACAAGGCTACTGTAATAAACTTAAACACTAATCAGCCCCGGTGCACGACTCTTATACCCAAAACAACAGAAGCAAATTACAACATTGGTATTTAAGGGGAAACTCAAAATTTGCAACGGTTTTTACTTAATTTGTCTTGTGTTGTTTATAACATGTCTGCACAGCACTTTGTCGTTCTATATCTCGAAAGGTTCTGTATAAATAAAGTTTTACTTACTTACTATTCACAAGTTTATTCTCTCGTACCATCATGCAGTGTCCACGCTTTGCAGTTTGTTTCTTTATGAGCAACAACTTCTCCCCATTCATCTGCCCAAGGAGACCCCCCCCCACCTCCAGTGGCCAAATGTCCTCTGAGGTTTCCTGGGGCAGCTGGTATCGCTTACAGCTGATGGCTCTGCAGTGTTGATGAACGAGGCCACAAGCCAGTAGCTCCGCCACCCTCCCAGTTGAACACCCCTCTGTAAGGTGACATCACCACCACTCCGGTTGGCAGCATCTGCTCAGGGCAAACGCCAGGGGCTTCCTATTTCAGTATGGGGCCCCGTCAGTCCGTGCCAACCCATTTCTTCCACATCCACGTTAATGACGTCCATGACTTTTCCTCTAAAACAACTGAAGCAGGTTCTTCAGACACAAGTACTTAGTTAAATATAATCCTGTGTATTCTGTGGCCTCCAACCTGCAGCCATGTGTTAATTCATTCATGAAGTAAAGAGCAGATGATTAATACCATCTGTCTGTCATCACATTTACAGTTACACTGCTTCTCTGAAGGCACTTCTGTTTTTAGTGTGCAGGTCTGAATCAGACCCATGCAGAGAAACTTAAACATGCAGCGCTCAGTGTCAGGTGGATCCTCCCTGCAGCATCTTCAGAAAGCACAATTTTTTAAATGATTAAATATTTTTTTCACCTTTTCTTGAATCAGTTGTAATCAGTAATCACATAAAAGGTTATATTTTCTCACGTATAGTCTACATAGGATTCAGGTGTTTATTTTATGCTGGTGTTAAGTGATTTAGCTCATCACACTCCTACGTTTGGAAGTATAGGCCGAGTTCTGGCACAGGAGGGCCGACACAAAACAGCCACTCATAAATTCAGTCTCAATAAACGGCACTCCAACAAGGAAGTGAAGTGGTGATATCCATGGTCATTTTGGTTCTAATTTACATCTATGTTTTAAAAGTGTGAAAAAGTACCTCAAAATCCAAACTATCCTTTTGTTATTTAACAGCATAGAAACCCAGACAAGCAGAAACTAGAAGAACTGATAGCGTTGGCAGCTCTTAAAATGGTTTTAGTTCTTAGTATAGAGTTAAATATCTGGAGCTAAATGTCACCTAAGCTATGTTCTAGTAATATACTGCTGCGAGAAGGCTTAAACACAGTCTGGATTCACACAGAAGAAAGTTCCCTGTCCTGCAGCAGTGGACTCATCTTGTAAAAGTGAGAGTTTGCTCTTACATTTGGCTTTAGGGATGTCACAGTTACTTGATTTCACAATTTATTGGGGTATTATAGGTCATGGTTAATTAATCATAAAGTTCTTTCAATACTGTCACTTTCCAGAAAAGATCATACCTGAGGCACACAGACGGATCACCACGGAATAAAAACAGTTACACAACATTCGTGTCTTTATACTTGTGTAGTTTTATTTTATTCTGTGTGAGTTGTAGAGGTGTGTCCAGAGGAGGCATTGCTGGAAAAACAGCTTAAGTAATGTAATGTGGGATTTTTTGACTGTAGAAAAACTCGATCAAGGTTTCATTGTGGAGGACAGCTAGCCAGCCTGCGAAGTGTGCCATAAAACAGTTGCAATGAAAAGAGGAAATAAATCCAATATGTCTCAGCACCTGCAGGATAACCAGCGACTTTGTATGACAAAGTAAAGGTGAATGAGCAGTACCTAGGCTCAAATAACTACGTTTAAAAGTTTACCTAATAATGTGCTGTCATGTGGTGTTTGTTTAATGCTACATTACACGTGATAGAAACTGAAAAAGTCTCTAACTTTTTTGATGGATAGCTTTGCTGCTCGTGCACAAATATAACTGACACGGTGTGAGGATGATGCCTTGTTTTTCAGCCATCAGTATGTGATGTAGAAGAAATCGGATTTAATTCAGATGTATGGCCTTGTTTCTTTATCCATTTCCCCTGTAAAAGTGTTTTTTTTTATATAAAATATATACAAACATTTTTATAATGTAGTTTACAGGAAGAACCCTCCCGAGTCCAGGTAGACATCCTTTTCATCTGTTTTCTCTGAGTATAATCCATTAAATTTGTTAAAAAAAAGTAAGGAAATTTGTGTTTGGTGGATTATTTCTGTTGTAACGATGCTTCTTGGCAATCAGTCTTATAGCATTAAAAAGGCTGTTTATTTCTCTTTCAAATGGAGCCATATTTGTAAATAAAATGCATTTGTGGGATGAGCCGCAGACCCGGTAGATACTCAGACCACCGGCCATGCCACGTTCAGTCACTTAAATCCACTTTCTTCGTCGTTCTGGTGCTCGGTTTGAACCTCAGCAAGCCGTCTTCACCATGTCTACATGACTATTTGTGTTGAGTTGCTGCCGTGTGATTGGCTGACTAGATATTTGTGTTAACAGGCAATCAAACTGGTGTACCTAACAAAGTGGCCTGTGAACCAGTTTTGTGAACAGTTCTGTAGTAGAAAACTTTTAACTACAAAAGTGATGAAATCCATGTGAAACTCCATCTCCAGCTTTTTAACACTTAGCTGAGTTAGAAAGTAAGAAAATGTTAATGCTGCTAAATCTACTGCAGTGGAATAACACTGGAAACCAGCAGAAAATAAAATTATTTACACATTATTGTTTTTATTTGTTTTATTTTATTTTATTTTTTTAAATCGTTAAACATTTTGGTCATTTCCAGGTTGAGCTAAACTGAGACCGGATATAGAAACAGAAAGAAAGGAAGAGTATTCGTAGAGAAGACGTCTCTATTTATCTCTGTGAGGGAAGTAAAGCTGAGCAGGTTTGGAGTTTGAAACTATTTTTTTGGTTCTGACTCCCCATGTGGGAGGAAAAAGTTTGAACTAATCAAGTCCTCCAGAACGATTGCTATTTTCTCAGTAGTTTCCTGGATTACCTGGAAATGGCTGACTTCCACAGTGGATTCCAGGCTTTTCTTATCTTTGCGTCATTGTTTTTTCTTTGTTGTTTCTGTACTGGTTCTGAGACCAGCTCCGGTTCACATTCCTCCACTAATTCAGGCAGTCTTTCTGGTTCTGGCTCACCAAGTGGTGGACAAAGTTTATTAGAACTAATCGAGTCCTCAAGAAATGTTTCTGTTTTCAGTGAAGTCCTGGATTAGCTCAGGTTGGCTGATTTTCACAGTGAATTCCAGGGTTGTCTTTTTCTTTTTTGTTGTTGTTGTTTTTTGCATCGTTGTTCATATTCGTCCACTAATCTCAAGAACTTTTCTCGATCTTGCTGCCCAAATGAGGGGAAAAAGTTATCTGAACTAATCGAACTCAGATTTCTGGAATGACCTCGTCTTGGCTTTTCTTTGGTTCTCTTGGTGTCCCCTCTTGTCCTGTCCTTGTCTTGTTTCTTTTTTGGTTTGGTTTCATTTTAAATGCCATTAAAAAAGTTCCTGTTTATACCAAAGTTAAGCAGTTTTATATTTGGCATTTGTTCCTTCACTGTACTGAAAAAGAACCAAACTGTGACCTTAAAACCAAGCTACGTACCGAAGCGTGACACTGGCATACCGTTACACCCCTAACACCCATACATCATGCATTTTAAGGACTTCATCTTTGGTTTGCATGCAACACATGTACATGAGTTATGCGATGCTGTATTTTTAAGGCAGTGATGTGTTTTTTTTCATTTGGCAGGGTGGGACATCAAACTGTCAGCATCTCAGGGTATTCTGTCAAAGTATCACTGCGACTGTCAAACATGCAGAGATCACGTTATCAGAACCATCCTGGCTTACACAGGGTTATTAAATTGTGGTAACTCCTTGTTAAATCTGAAGTTAACATGGCACCGCTGTCTTCTGTGGGAGTGCTGGAGCTGTGGGAGTCAGAGGATGAGCCCCAGGGGACTGGAACATGGGATGGCAGGGGGGACAGGCACTGTCAATAATAAGATTAATTATCCATTGGTTCGTCCCAGGGAAGAAGTAGACAGAGACCGCTGTTCCCTGGAATTAGCCGTCAGGTATGGAGGGACAGACTTCTGGGGGATCCCTAAGAGGATGGAGGATTGGAGTTCAGTGCTGTGGCCTGTCAGTAGCCACAGTTAGAGGGCTGAGGATATAGAGACAGAGCGAAGAAGAGTGCTTTACTCAGTCTGGCCCACAGCGCTCAGACAAGGCTCAGTCATCTTAGGATGGAAATCTACTTCCATTTTCACATCCACTTACGATACAACATCTGCCTCTTAGTGTTGAAGAAGCTGGATCCACATTAGTTATTTGTCATGACTTTTGAGCAGATTCTTCCGTTCATTTTATAAAAGAGGATCAGTCCTGTTAAACTCTATCATTCAGGATAAATGAGAGAAAAACTTGAGTTTGTTTTTAAAAAAGATTAATTGCATCAGAAAGTTGTATTTGTCATGGTTTTTTTCTGGGTTTACGACTGAGTCATATACTTCATTTTGCTGGAAATTATTTTTAATAAATGGAGGAAGAAAAAGATTTAATCCTTGTAGACATCATTTAAGCTGCAGTAATCCACAGCATATTCTTTTTTTACATTTCTGATCATTTTTATGATTTGCATTCTAAAATGACTTTTAAGTTACCTTAAACATTAAAATAAAGTATTAATTTAAGATATTAGTTTATAATTTTCATATTATTTGGATGAATTAACAGTTCTTGATTGTTAACAGGAAATTGCTTTGTCACAGCAACAGGAAATGCAGACTATATACATATAAATGTGTTTGACTGTTCAAATGCCGGATGAGTGGCAGGAATGATTTCTGGCTTATTTCAGTCCTGCACTGGGGAGGTACCTGACCGTGTAAAAGGTTGTATAGAAGGTGAAGGTCGTTGTCCAGGATGCTTTCCTGAGCATCCTCACCTCAGATGCCTGCAAACTGATCCAGCCAGCCTCAACGCTGGAGCTCGCTGTCTTTATTAGCGAGACCCTTCCAATGTAGCACTGTGCAGCCGCTAAGAAAAATACTTCGTCTCTGTCGTGTTCATGCATTAGTGCCACTAGCGTTCAAGTCATTATTGCAACTTGCATTCGCAACATGTTACCTTGCGTCAACACGAGCGGCCAACGTGCCAAATGAACACTAGGAACACGTGGCAGTCATGATGTGTATGTGGACGCGTCGCTAACAGCAAGTATATGTTGGGCTGCTGGATTATGGGAAAAATGATAATCACGATTATTTAGATTGAAATTGAGATCTCGATTATTTAACATGAGAGAGTTGGGGGGGGCAGTGTGACATTTGACTCTTTGTCTGTGGTAATACAAACTAGTTTTTTTCTACTTTACACAGACTCTACACGTTTTTGATATTTTACTAAGTACAAATAGCCGAATTTGCGTATTTCCCGATCAAATACAGGGCAGAAACCCCAGTGGAGGCCCGGGCGAGCTGTGCCTCACCTCTGCCTGCGCGATCCATTACAAACTGGGTTGCATGACGCATGCCTGTTTCTGTTCCTCAGCATATCCCCAATATGAACTTTACAGAAAGATTTGTTATACACCATCACTCTCCACAGTCTGTGTAATGTCTTTAATGTTTTTGTGAGAGATTTATTCCTGTTTATCGTGTAATAAAGTGCAGAGAAAAGTCAGCGGGTGGAGCAAACATTACTCGTATTGTTTGCCTCATTTAGGTTTTTCTAAGTGCACAGCATCAGTGATTTAGAGAAGACGTCCCTTTGCTTCCTTTAACTGTTTCACTCTCGCTAGATTTCTGAACTTGATCTATCTTCTCAGATGTGTGCATTCCTGTCTTTTGATTAGTAAATTTTACAGCCGTGTCACTTGCAAACCTCATTAACACTGAAAAGTTATAGGAAATAAATACAAACAATATCTAATTAAAATGTTTCATTTTTCAGCTTCACGTGACAGCGAGACTGATAAATGTAGCTTAGTACTTTTGGTGGTGCACCCAAAAACAAAACCGATGTGAACCATGAACTGCTAGTTTCCCTCTTCTCAACTGAACTGCAACATAAGAGAAAAGCCGATCAGCTGATCACTGACAGCCTGTCACTGAAGAAGAGGACTGGAGAGGAGGAGAAGGAGAGGAGAAGGAGAGGAGAAGGAGAGGAGAAGGAGAGGAGGCAGAGAGGAGAAGGATAGGAGGCGGAGAGTGGGCGGAGAGTAGGCGGAGAGGAGGCGGCTGCCGCGCTGCGCTGGGCAGACACACTGAGGACCAGAACAGTGACGTTTGTGTAAAGTATGTGAAACATGGGAAAAGGGAGGATGTTGAACCTTCTCACCAGTAAAAGCTTGGGATCCCTCAGGGGTGTGACACCCTCAAATCCATCTTGTTCCATCTAATGTCTCATGACGAATGCTGTGCATGTGTTAATGTGTAAAAAATTTAAACGCAATTAATTACATACATTTGTTACCACAGATAATACGTTACATTTTACAGCCTTAATAGAAATATATTATATATAGATAGATATAGATATTTTAAATAGTGTGCCAGCAGGGAGAGTGTGGGTAGAGAGAACTGAAGAGCCAGTAAGGAAGAGAAAGTATCCCCTTACTTTAAACAACATTAGCTAATGTACTTACATGTGCCAGAGGGGCATTAAAACAGCCTAATCATCACTATGCACTCTCACAAATGCAACTTTGATCATTTTAATTGTAGATGGAAGCATTTTGAAGATGGTGCAGGTAAAAATTTCACATTTTTGTGGGCCATTTACAGTTTACATAACATCAGTGCATTTCTAGATTGATCTTTAATTCCCCAAATTTTCCCAGTAATGACATCCTGGATGTCTTGTAGAATGGCTGTTTTTTTTTAACCTCTCATATGGCTGTTCAGAACAACCAATCCTGTCATGGATATCAGTTCTAGGAGCAGATGTTATTGAAGAACTGTTAAATGTCATTTTTCAAAGTCTTGAGTGAGGATGGGAGTGTCAGACTTTTTCTCTGCACATATTCTCTCTTCTTTTTTTCTCCTTTCCTTTTTTTTTTTCCATATTGATTCTGACACCTTCAACTATGCCTGTCAATACCACACACTCATCCACTACCAATGCTCTGGTTTTACTGGCATTAACTCTGGATGGTGTGGAACTTATTGGAGTCATATTTGCATCCCACCTCCTGTAACCAGGCTTGTATCCTGTAAATAAGTTAATTTAGTTGACAGAACATGAAATTAATGAAGTAACCAGTAATAAAGAAATAGCAGCAGTTAAAGTTTTTACATACCTGGTAGATATGCACTTGTACAAGTTTCCTTTTCTTTCTGTTTTACCAAGACAGAAGCTAAAAAATCTGAGAGAAATAAGTCAGAAAACGTGTTGAATGTGGCTTTGAGTCGGGGAAGGCAGACCGCTCACAGGAGGAGCGATGAGTGCATCGGGAGGCGGCGAGAGTAGATTATCTGTGGATTCAGAGCGGCGAGTCAGTGAGAGATGGATGGACGGCGTGCGAGCTGCATGCGTCTGCAAATGGTGTCTTCACAGTGCAGGGCACCACTTGCAAGGCAGGCCACTGTCAAAGGTCTATTAAGGGAAGATTGAGACCCCAGGTGTATATGTGTGAGCAAGTGTGTTTGTGTGTGCGTGTATGTGTTCACATGCTCATTGTTCATGGTCCTGTAGTGGAAGATTGAGACCCCATTGCTCCCAGAGCCACTCAACCAACAAAACCTGCAGTGGTTTACAATCAGTGCAACACCGTCCATCCCTTCCCTCTCATGCACACACACACACACACATATATATACAAACACAGTCATACACACAAAGGACAAACGCCATGGCTCACTGTGGGTGTCATTAAACGGTGGGTAGGTGGAACAGCTGTGTGACAGAGTCTCAGACATGGCAGGTGTCATGATGTTTGCTACAAGCTTTAGAGGCAGATTAAGGTGCAGGGATGTGGGTGGGGGTGGAGGTGGGGGTGTATGAGGTTGCAGGGGGGGGATCGTGGCAGCACCTTTGACAAGCCCTATTTGTCATTTGCCAGGACGCCCAAATAGCTCTGACTGCAGTACAGATGGATTGTGGGAGAAAAAGTGACTACAAGCCAGGCAACTAATCCAGTACAAACCACCACCCCCACCCCTTTTCCTTCTCCAGCTCTTTCTCTTCTGCTGTCTCTTTTTTTTTCCTTTCCTTTGACAACCCAACACACACACTTTCCCCCACTGATATATGATAAGATTCATCCTATTATATTTTAGTTTGGGATAGTCAGTCATTTATTTGGTTATTTATTCGTGTTTAAGGATCTTATCTTCAGAGCCCTCACAGGCAACTTCATTTCTTGGTTCTACCAACGTAAAAACCTTTAGATGACGAAGGTGAAAGTTCTTCATGAACCTCCATAAGAGCATCCGAGTGTTGTAGCTGTGATTTAATAACTCATATTTATATTCAACCTGTGCCAGCCAGTGTGTTTCTGTGAGCGTGTGCTTGGGGAGTGTTTCGGCAGTTCCCCCACAGCTCGCTCGGTGATTTGTTGAACAGCAAATGTTTGTTTGAGATGAATTCTCCAGCTGATCCAGAGCTGCATCACAGCTGACAAATGAAACCAGTTCCTTGGGAGAAGGGGGAAGGCGAGGAAGTGGAAATCGAATCGTTGTTTGTCACTGCAGCCCTCATGGTCACATTTTATATTTGGACAATAATTAAAATCTCAACAACACTGATGATTTGCTGCTAATCATCTTGTGAAAGAGCCGGCTGGGAAATGAGCTCCTCACCGGGTGTACAAACTCATCTGTTATCTGTCCGTCACACCTTCTGTCACTCTTTTCTTTGCTCATTAGAAAGACGGAGTGCTGTCACTGACCACTGCAGAGGATGATGGGTGGAGGCGGGAAGAGGTGGTGCAGAGGATGCTATTTTTTCAGGAGTGGAGTCATTTGAATGACTATGTTGGGATACTTCATGTTGCATTAAGTGTGACATTAAAGATTGTTTTTTCCATGAAGCATCAGGCAGCTTGTGGCAAATTAATATATAAATTCATTTTTATAAACATTAACTATCGCAAAGCATTTGGTTCTTGTCTTTAAAAGCCACATATTTTCTGTTTTACCTCATCTTGGAATCTTTTTCTGTTTGTACTAATACACCAACAAATGGCTGAGATCACAGACTCTCAGATTTGTTGATTTGATTGTATTGTAGCTGGAAGCTCAGATGTAATATTTAAATGCAGCAGACTGGGCCAAAAATTCTTATATCTAAACCTTACCTTCTTTTTATTTGTCCTGTCCAGCACCGTGACAGCAGAATGATGTCGTGTTGTGCTGAACTAATTGGCTTTTGACAAGAGGATTTTTATGGCTTGACGTTAATGCTGGACCTGACAGGGGGAACACATAAAAGGCGAGCGTGAACAGAAGAGAAAAGGAGAGTGAAGAGAGGAAAAAAGGGATACAAACGATAGGAAACAATATCTGTACAATCAAACCCAAACAAAAACCAAAACAACCAGCTGCTACACCAAAGAAACAACAGAAAACATCCTGTGTAAGAAAACACAGCAGACAATCATCGGGAGCACTTGTGGGAATGTAATATTTAGTGAGTGGGGGGTCTTGTAATTTGAGATATGACTGAAGATGAGTTAAAACTTAACAGGTTTGATTTAATTAAAACAAACATTGGTGTGATTTTTCTGTTGACATTGAGTTGAACCAGAATGAGCTTAAGCATCCTAACTGAGAAGTTCGTCCAACTATTGGACACATTCTCTTTGTCTGCAAGGAAACACTCATATGTTTTATTTAAATGAAAAGAAAACAACAAAACAACCCAAAGAACTTGATTTTTATGTTCTTAGAACAGGAGTCACTGTTTCATTTTTTCATTGAAGGCAGGATTTCATGTTGTGTTCTCTGTTTACATAAATTAGGAAGTCCTGGCATTTCCACAACTGCTTTATATATTCAGTTCTTTGTGACATCTCTGTTGATAATAGTCTATCATATACACCAATCCAACCAGCACATTCAGCAGGACACACAGATATATGTCATCATGGCTGTCTGATCAAGGTGCTGCCTCATCCATGGATCTGAATGATAATATAGAGGACTAATGTTAAAATGAAAATATCAACCTGAGCCTTGAGAAATGTTGAATCCTCTGTTTTAACCAGAAAAGAAGTGAACACACCCTCATAGAGAACTGAACTGATGTTGGAGAAATGTAACTCACTTGCAGCAGAGAAATGATCAATTTTATCAAAGGTGTTTGATCAATGAAATGATTGACCCATAAAGTTCTGATTGGCTGAAGTTATGACAGCTGTTTAAAAACTGGCTTACTGCCTCAGCTTTGACCTTCTTTTCTTACAAGAGTAATTAAGTAAATGTTTAAATGATGTGGAAGTTCATATGAGCTAAATGCCTTTTCTTCACAGCAAGAGGTCATCTGGGAAAAAAAAGTTAGTGCCGTTCTTAGACAGCCTCAAGTTAAAGCAGTTCAAACATTAAACCAAGTTATGTGTTTGTTGTTGGGGCAATTTGTCAGTTTTACATTATTACGCAAACAAGAAAAAAACACCTTGTTAAGGTATCGGAGCACGAACAAAGCCATTCCATTTTTGTTATAGATGGGAAACATCTATCCATCCATTGTCTCTACCTGCTTAGTCCAATGCAGGGTCATGGGGGCTGGAGCCCATCCCAGCTGCTTCTAGATGAGAGGCAGGGTACAGGGCCAGGTCAGCAGCCTATCGCAGGGCCAGGTCAGGAACACTTTGGTAAAAAAGTTTGTGGACGATGTGCTCTCTGAGAGGTCTTTGTTAAAAAGGTGAGCTTGTTCTCTGTTGACCTGAGAAGATCAGGATTAGATCAGGATTAGATCAGGATTAGATCAAGATTGATCAGGATTCGCTGGAATCTAATGAGTTAAGGTTTATTGGCTCTTTTCAAGCATTTAAAAACATTCACCTCCTGTTATAGTAACACCAGCTTATACTGTATAACTGATTGTAACTGATGTGGAAATGGAAAGTTTATCTGGAAGTCACTGAAGTATTTGTCATTTCAAAGTTTACCACTGAGATTAATTGAATATTTATTCATTTCATTTCATTGCTTGGTATGTTGCACATATCTTCTCTGTAACACTGATCAGATATCAGAAAACTTTTACAATCACTTTTCATCTCAGACGTCACTTTGGCCCAAGAAGTCTTTGGTCTCAGTAAACTGATGCGAACAGAGACTGAATGCAAATTCCCTTCTTTGTGCGAGTATGTCAGCCGGCCCAGGCCATCATAAAACAACATGATGGATACGCAGCCAAATAAATAAATAAAAGCACTTAGTCCCCTTTTTTTCTATTGCGATCGGTCTCCTCTTATGCCTCCTCTCTGATGGATTTGTAAAATGATATAACAAATGAGACTTAAAGTGAATAGGAAGGAGGGAGGCTGGGCAGGAGGGATGAAGGCCGCGCAGAAAGAGACAGAGCACATGATTTATTAGACTCATAAAAATTCTGCCTCTGTTATTCCCTCTCATTTTTATCTGTGAAGCTTATTAAAGAGCACACCTGCCAGAGTCCTCAAACTTGTGTGTGCAGTTTCGTGCATTTGAGATAAATGTGCGTTTGTTCGCATGCAGACTGGAAATCAGCTGCAGCCTCGGTTTCTTTGCGTGGTCAGATTTTCATCTTAATTGTTCCCGTCCACAGATCCCACCTCTTCCTTTCATCGTAGCCCCGCCTCCCAGCGGGTGTTCAGGACGCGCTACAAGATGGTGACCCGCCCGGGCTCCAGCACCGTGCACACCCACCACTACAACCCAGCCCTCTCCTGGAGAACCAAGAGGATCCAGTCTGCCAGGTAGTCCATGTTGACAAAGACACACACACTCACACACATACAAATCCAATCAAACTTTATTTATAAAGCACTTTTCATGCCGAAGGTAACACAAAGTGCTTTCATGATAAAAAAATAAAATAAAACAATTTGTGCATATTAAAATAAAACAAACCTTCACACAAACACACACACAAACGCATCCTTCTGGTGTGGCTTTAATGCGACTTAGTGGCTAATATCTTCAGCACGGAGCAGCGCCCTGTCTTTTATGTCACCGTCATGTGTAGCATGAGTGGAAGAGGTTGGAAATTTATGGTGCTCATTTTTACACAGTAGATAACCCAGAGAATAAACCATTTACACCAGCGTGCTCCTCCCATTAATTCACAGCAGTGGGGGGAGCATCACACCCACATCAGATACTCAGAGACGACTGGGTGGCTTCCTCCTTAATGTCATTATGGCCCCATCTTTTCTTTGTTTCTGTTTTCATTCATCTGACTTTCATCTCTTCCGTCAGCTCTCCATTTCTCATTTTACTCAACATAAACTGCCTGCATCAGAGTGTGAAGATTCATTTATTACCTGCTAATTACTTGTTTGTTTTTTTGCTGCTGAATGTCCCGATGCCATGACAGTCGCTCAGTTCAGTGAAGCAGATGGTTTAAAAAGTCTAGAACCTGAAAAAAAAAAATTAAATTTACTTCTGGACAATGACTAAAATATGTTGACATCCTGCGTTTAGGAACAAAACTAAAATTGTGTCCAGTGTTGCTTTTCTGAAGCTGACCGGTCAGATTTGCAGACCTGGCTTCACACCTGTGTGGTGTGTTGCAGGTGCATCACTGAGCTGCTGCCTCATGGTTGTGTGTTTATTTACACTGCAGAGCTTTCTGTTAAAGCACAGCTAGGCTGTGTCTGTCTCATGGCCATAATTGGAAAGTTTTGGGCAAGATGTGGTCCATGAGGTCTGAAAAGTGAAAACCAGGGAATGTAGCAGTTGCAACCAGACTGCAGTCGGGTGAATTTTAATCCTTGTTTAAGGACTGTGCTAAAAAATGTACATTTAATTCTGTAGCATAATATCACCCCACATTTAAATTGTTTCAATATGTTGACCAACTAATGGTTCAGCTGTAGATGCCTTCTTTTTGTTTTTTTTCTTTATTTTTTGTATATTTGGCCATCAATACAAATAGATAACATGTAGTTAGACATGTGGCACAAATGGCATAGAAGCAAGGGGAGAAATAAAAGGCGGGGGGTTTACAATAATATACATATGCAAAGCAATACAACAATAATTAAAAAACTTCTATAAATCAGTCATATGTCATACATGTTATGTTTCAGAGGTCTTTGTAATGGCAAGACACATGAGAACAGGTTAAACAAAATAATACGCTCACACTTTAGTCGGCTGTAGCGGGCATTACTCTGTCAAAAAGGGAGGAGCCTGGACATGGTCAGCAACAATACTCAGGTAGGCTGTGGTGGTTAAACCAGGCCACGTTGGTACTTAGGGGCCCAAAGTGGGCCAAGAAAATCTCCCCCACACCATCACACCACCAGCGGCCTGAAGCATTTATCCAAGATGAAGTAGGTCCGTGTTTTCATGTTGTTTCTAATTCTGAGCCTAGCATGTGAATGTGGAGCTGAAATGGAGACTCGTCAGACCAGCAACGTTTCTCCATCTTCTATTGTCCAGTGTTGGTGAGTGTGTTTGAATTGAAGCCTCAGTTTCCTGTTCTTGGCTGGCAGGAGGCACCCGGTGTGTCTTCTGCTGCTGTAGCCCATCTGCTTCACGGCTGGACATGTTGTGTGTTCAGAGATGCTGTTCTGCATGCCTTGGTTGGAACCAGTGGTTTTCTGACTGATTAGCTTTTTGGGTTAACAAGCAGTTAATCAGGTGGCTGGGGAGTGTCTAGTCTTTGCTGGCTGTTGTCAAGTTCCAAACTTCTGATTTTAACGTGTTGGCTTGTAAATCTCTGATTCCTACAGACCCAAAACATCAACTTTTGTCATGAAGTTCTAAGTAAATTTCCACCACAACCAACCTTTAAATCAATGTGATTATTATCATTCAAAAACTAATTCAGTCAATAGATGGATATTGGGCTGAAGAGAGACTACCCCCTTCTCTACCTGAGGTCATTTGTGTATTCCAGATTTGGTGAGACAGAGGGGCCTGCTTGTGGCTGGACTCAGCCTCTGGTGACTTATTACTATTCATTTAGCTGCTGCAGTAAATATTGATTCATCAAGGGATTTTCAATTTGAGCCCCTTGACATCTTGTGAAATATCACCATGTGTGTAGAAGTGAGTAGAGAGATAGGTAGGGAGGGGGACAGGTCAGGTCCCCCGGGAGAACCCCTCCCCACTCCACCCCACCTCTGCCTCCCACCCCTCCCTCACGCTTATCTATCTGTTAAACTCCAAAGACCAGCACCAATTTTATCAGTTTAATGTTATTGAGTGGAGCCTGAGCTCATATTCTCTGTTGTTAACTACTGAGTGCTGCTCTTCGTCTTTGGCCTATCACACCCACTGATCCCTGTCCTCATAGGTCCTCAGCTCTTATCTCTGCCTGCTTATAGCTGAACCTCAAGCTACTTAAAAATACCAGACCCAACATACACCAAGGTGAAATACAAAAACACTGTAACACCTTTTAATATTTAAAACGGGCTCTTTTACTACATTTTCCTTTATGTCACACTGTCTTAAGGCTGTGACCTGTGGGCTGCACATTCCTCTGTACTGTTACTTTTATACTGGATGTAAAATAACACAAAGCACCACGACACTTAAGAACAAGCGCTGGTTTTTAATATAGATGCGAAAAGTTCTCTGACAAGTACAAGTAAAAAAACATACAGGTCATTTTGCATTTAAGTGCAAAAAGAAATTTGCTGGTAGTTCGAATGTCCTGTTTTTGATTTTTTTTTTTTTTTTTTGCTTGTCGTTTTTCTTTTTTGACTTACAGTATAGTTGCAACTATTATGCTATTAATTTACGATTTGTGTGTAGACGGATAGCGGGCCGGTCCAAAATGACTGGTAGGTCGGTTTGGAAGATGTTTGTTTTTTTTTTTTTGGTAATATTAATACTGAATATACTGTCTCCCCTATAACATATGTGGGGAGACAGTTCCAAATCGTGCAGATAAAAACATAATTCTAAAGGCTAAAAAACACGGGCAGCTTCTTACCGTAGTGCGTCCTATGTCATTCCAGTGAAGTCCCCTAAACAAGCCACAGTTTTTAATCAGTAAGTTGAAACTGTGTTTGAACAGTGAAATGTTTTTCTCCACTACTGAGCAGATTTTCACACTTTTGTGTCCCCTGTTGAATTCAGTTGACTTCAGCTTTAGTCGTACAGTGGCAATTCACAACAACGTCATCTCAGGGCACCTTACATACAATCAGTTCAAGCCCACTCATTGTGGTCTATTCAGTATTCAGACAAGACAATACAAACAGAAAATAGCCAAGGAAACCAACAAATTTCATCAAATCTTGACTTGGATTCCTTTTTCCGTAATGACACGGCCATGACAATCCCAGGACTCATCAAGCTTGGATTGTGACAGACTGGTTCAGGAAGAGTCCAGACCTAAACCCCACTGAGAATGTTTGGGATGTGCTGGAGAAGACTTTGCACAGTGGTTGGACTCCTCCATCATCAGAACAGTAAGATCTCTGTTAAAATGAATGCAACTCTGGATGGAAATAAATGTTGTGACATTGCAGAAGCTTATCGAAACAATGACACAGCGAACGCTGCCGTAATCAAAGCTTAAGTTGGTCCAATGAAAAATTAGAGTAGGAACTTTTTGGGGCCAGGCAGTGTATTTAAAACTAATACTTTTAAGTACTGAGCAAACATTTGTTTGACGTGCACTGAATGGCACCGATGTCCTTTTGTCTTAATGATGATTGTAAGACTGCCCTCTGTCGATATGGACGTACAGAGTTTACATGATCAGGAACAAAATATCACTGTAACAGTGTATCTGAAGCCATGGATCACAACCAAACTACAAGTCTGGACCAAATTCATGTAGAAACTTTTAGTTCTGGTTCTGCTCAAACTGACATTTTCAGCCTACTGAGAGGTCTTCCTCAAGTCATTAATAATCATAGACCTCAGAAGTTTTCCCTGTTTCTTTTAATTAATGTTTTTTGTTTCTGAAATTGAAGTCATAGATCCATCCTAGTTAATGAACAGTTTTATGTTGTGGCCTCAAGTTTTAATGACTTCATTGTGTCAGGTCTCTCTTGTAAAAGAGATTCTGAATTTCAATGGGACTTCCTGGTTAAATAAAGGTTAATAATGACGGACAGATCTGAATCATGCAGTCTTTGTTTAAACTAAGATACGTGCCAGAGCTGATCGATTCATGCAAGAGAATTTTAAAGGCGAGGACGGTCGTCTTCTTGCTCAGTTGCACTTTTAGAATCTTTTTAAGATAATGATTTCAGTGCAGAGATTAAAGAGTTGTGTTATTATTCAGTTGTGCTAATTATGTAACTGTGAGGGTCTCGTGCTGATCCAGAACTCAGTAAACGTGTGCCAACTGTAAGTGGCATAACATTGACTGCTGGGAAAATTAATGGGACTTTTACCTTCTGCAGGAATGGGCTCCCACAATGACTACTTACCATTTGCAACTCTATTAGTCTGCAAATTCACAGCAGCCAAAACAAACCACAAGTGATGTTTTTATTGAACCAAAATGATTTATGGTGAAAGCTGCTTAAAATAGAATAAATAAATTAAACCAGGATGTCAGAAATGCTAATAATGCATGTGTAATAACTATGTTAGCACTTTCCCAATCAGTGGTAGGAAATATTTTGGAGGAAAAGAAAGATAAACCACAAGAGAAGAGATCAAGGAGTAAGGTGGATATAAACGGTGTCAGGATGTTCTGTAAAGATGTTCACCAACAACTCAGGAGTTTGTCTGCTGAAAAATGACATTTCTGCATTTATTTCTTACAATAAACCTTTTGAGTGGAAAAAAAAAATTAAGAAGGTTTTAAAGAAAACAAAGATTTTTGAATATACAGTACTTTGCAAACAGTCTGATCTGCACCTCATTCTTCATATTTCTTTTCCCAGCTGTCAGACTATGTTGGAATCTTTGTCTTTATCAGTAGTTCTTCAGCTTTCTGAAGGGCTTCTAAAGTTTTTCTGTAGACATTTTTTCCTCTCATTTTCAGTCCAGTCCTTTAATTGTTCCTGACAATTTTAGGGGAGTCTCTGTTTTTTTAAGCCACTTTGACCAATGAATGATTCAAGCATAAAAGGTTTCTAACTGAAGGATGAACTAGTGTTGTGTCGACACGACAGACAACTTAGCAAAGAACCACTCATACATTGGATCTTTAGGCTCTTTGTTATTAGCAGCCTGTCACAAAGACACATCATTTGTTCCCATTTCTTTAGTTTTATCTCTGAAAAACAGCAAAGATCAGACATTTTGACGATTTATGCTCCCTTACATGAGTAAATAGCAACGTCCGTTTCAAACGTCATGCGTCACTGTCCTCATACTTCCATGTTTTATTACCATAGTTGTTAAATCAATTCCTCCAGTAGAGGGCAGTGCTGAGTTCAGAGTTCACTCCAGCAAGTCGACGTTGGTTTCAGACACCGTTTAGCAGCACAACACACCCTAAACATTTGCATATAGTCTTTCTTCAAAAGCTCATGCAATTTATACAGTTGTTGTGCTCGTCTTCATTCTTCTGCTTTTTTGTTCCCTTCCTGATTCTCTTCTTCTTCTCTGGTTTATTTCTTTCACTGGTGCATATCAGCTATTCCACTCAGCGCAGCCCCAACGATTTCTGGTGGTATTGCTCCATCTTATGCGTCAAGCAACAGATAGCTAAGCTCCCTGAAAATGGATGCAGAAGACGGATGAAACTGTCCGTCCGTCTGTGTATCTGTCTTTTGCATAGAGTATAAATGGACCTTTTGCTGGAAACTTGGTATATCTTAGCATGGTGGCCGAAAAGTGGAGGACAAAAGAAGAAGAGTGAGGACTAAAAAACAGCAGGTGAACATAATCTGAACAGTGATCTCCTGAAGAGATCCAACAAAGACCTGAACCAGGACCTGGGAGATACATCTGGACCTTCAGCTGATCCCTCTACTGTTGGCTGAAGCCTCATCAGAAATGGTCTCCATGGAACGTGGCTGTTGGAAAGCCATTCTTGAGGCAGGGGAGCATGGAAAAAACGGCTGAGATGTGTCACATGACACAAGAACTGGACTGAATATCAGTGGCAACAGGTCTTATGGAGGGATAATTCCTCCCCAGAACCTGGACCTCAACATTATTGAAGCAGTGTGGGATCATTTGCACAGAGAACGGAACAAAAAGCAGAAACATCCAAAGAAGAGCTTTGGAAAGTCCTTCAGGAAGCCTGAACTATTCCTGAAGACTATACTGAGGATTGGTGGGAAGTAGTTTAGATATTAGCAATAGAGAAAGTTTCTAAGGACAACAAATAAAGTTTAATAAACTTTTTAAAGGAAAAATTTAATAAATGACTTGGAAAGTCCTTCAAGAAGTCTTAAAAACTATTGATGAAGTCTGCTTAAAGAAATGACACACACTTTGTCTAAGAGGAAGTGTATAAAGAAGTGAGCAGTGTGTCAGGACAAAATCAAAAGTTGTTTCATAAACTGTAAAAATCATACCAGATGTTATCAGTTGACTTTAAAAAAATATTTTTTTCCCTTCAAGTGATATTCAGATTCATATGATGAGAAAGTGTAACCTGTAACCTACATGGTCCCAGAGACTTTCTGCTCCCAGGGCCACAGGAAGCGAGTCTCTCTACCCAGCATGCCATGCTCTTACATGGTTATAGCCACGAGGAGCACAGCTGGTGATTTACTGCCCAGTGGCATTTTCAAGGAGGGTCAAGGGGGGTTATCTGCTGCAGTATTTTAGGCCCCGTCACCAGAAAATAGATATAATCTCAACATTAACTACATTAATAGTATCAGGAGTTGAATTAAGAAAGCCGTAAAGCATGCACTGCAGCGGATAAATTACATCCCAACCCCCTCTCACACCCTCTCAGAACACATCTCTGAGCTGCTCTTTAATTTTCTAGACCCCAATGTTTTCTCTGTTGCTATTATTATTATTATTATTATTATTATTATTATTATTATTATTATTATTATTATTATTTTATTTATTTATTTATTTATTTATTTTTATTTGTGTGTTTGTTTGTTTTTTGGTATTGATTAAAATTTCATGTCACCATCCTTCACAACTTCTGGCTCAGATGTTAATGTCCCACCAACCTGGTGACAAGGCCCAATCCTAAATAAGTATACTATCTTTGAGTGTGTGTATATGTTGCATATGTATGCACGCACACACACACACACATATTCGGTCCAGGCGCTCATCTTCTTTAGTGCTTCAGTATCGATCAGCACAGGATGTACGAGACTGGGCAATAAAGTGAAGCAGCGCTCTCTCGTCTTCACTTCTGTCCTCCTTTTCCCGCATTCACTCCCATGTTCATCCCCTTTTATCTCCTAGTTTATTCTTTTACTCATTACTTATCACATTAGTCATCTGCCTGTCACTAAAAGTCCTGCGTTATGATCCAGCTCTGCTGCTGTCAACGCTGCATGCTGCTTCTTCGTGGCCTCCTCCTCTCATCTGGCTGTGTTTGATGGGATCCCGAAGATGCTTTGGTTTCCTTTAAGGCCCTCCTGAATAAGAACAGCAGTCCCCATGCTTGGAATTAGCCAGATGCCTGTTTTTGCTGCGCTCTGTTTCAAGGGTAACTGTTTCCCGATATGAGCTTACTAATGCTTGGGTTGCAGACAAATAGACAAGGGCAGCATTATTCTGAGCAGTCACGCGACCCTCCAAATTCTTCCCTGTCACTAAAACAAAAGTCGGATCATTCATCAACGGCCCGGGTAGTGCTGAATAGCTCTCTCTCCTTTATCGCATGGTCAGAGGAGCGCACATACACTCACACCTGCACACAGAAAAACACACACACTCGCACATACAGACGGCTCTCGAGGGAGTTTCTTTGTGCCCTTGCTCCATCCTTTGCTTCCTCCTGTTTTTTCCTTCATATTTGTTCCCTGTTTTTTTTTTTTTTTTTTTGGTGAGTTAAAGTTCTTTTCTACGACTTTCAAACATTTTCTAATGGCACCATGCATGGTTTCTGTTAACCGTGCATGGTGCACAAACTTTCAGGTTAAAGAAAAGATTTTAAAAGTTGAACTTGGCAGATTTTCTAAGTAAGGCTGCTCTAATGATGACTAATTTGGCATCTATTTTACATCCTACCTCTTCTCTGAGCTCTCTCCAGTGAGTAAAAGTCAGTTCAGTGTTGTCTATTGTCTTATCGTTTGCTCTGTTCCTCTTTCTGTCTTTTCCTTGAATCCTCCAATAATGTTCTCTAGCGCTTCTTTGATAAATCAGCCACAGTGCACATTCAAAAACGCCAGTGTGTTGTTGTTCAGTTGCTAATGTAAGAAATGGTGCCGTAAAGTGAAATGCTGCTGTAAAGTGATGCGTTGTCCTGGAAGAAAACGTGATTGTGGTTTGTCAGCCTCGAGACGTTGCAGGGCAACAAGGGCTCCAGGAATGTACATGGTAAATGTTACTGTCTGATCAAAAAGAGCCAGAAACACATGTTTTTAAGGTCAGAAATATGCATTGTGCTACTATTCGGCTCTTTTGAAGCACTTTTTTATATCTTGAAAGGTGCTATATAAACAAAGTTTTACTGACCTAAAAGGGCAAAAAGCAAAATCATTTTACTGCAAGGTTTGCTGTCGTGCACTGCCTGTAGACCCAAACATTGCGTTATGAGCAACACCTTCCTCTACCTCTTCCCCACATCCCCCGCTCGACTCACCTGCGAACGAATGCAAACACACTGAGCAAAACAAAATCACCATTACGTGGAACATGTCAAAGTAACTAAAGACATTTATGTTGTTACTTTCTGTCCAGGAGAAGAAGAGTTGGCTCAGAGTCTAATTGTAACCTCTTTAGCACTCGCGGTGCTCTCTTCTCTGGAAATACAAGGCCAATCCGGGTTATGTCCCTTTCTTTATTCAGTAACTTTTACGCCAAAGACTGCGGTTTTTTTAGAGGTAGTATCAGCTCCTGGTTGTCTGCAGGTGAATGTTCGATTCTGCTCTCCCCCGGTTCGCTTTGAAAATATGAGCTGCCATTGCTTGCTGGCTGTAGCTTTTTACAGGGAGGGAGGACCGAGGGCTTGAAGAGATTCACATGAATGTACATGAACCGGCTTGTAAACACAGTGTGTCACGTCATGCTATACTCCAGATGAAATTACACCTCTAGCTTTTCACATCACCATTTTTAATTACTTCAATCTAAAAATGATGAATTTCTGCTTATCGCTCTCGCAATAACTTATCAAAGAAAGGATTATATTTAAGCAAATGATTTAGTGTCAACAAACAACAAAACTAAACATGATTTAGCTGATTCGGTACTCTTCTTTCCAGATCAGTTTTGCATCCAGCTGTAATCACCGCAAGGAGCAGCTTTGTTGTAGCAAACAAATCCATCTCACCAGGCTCTATTTTATCAAACTGTGATCCATACGTATAAATTTGGACAAATCTGGCAGGTACAGACTGTTTTTAGGCATGCTGACAAACAGTAATGACAGTTCTTACTGGCTGACTGGTTCTATGTGGTTTTCAGTACGTCTGTTTGGTTAAAGCTTTACTTTTTTGGTCAGAATTTGATCAACGGATCCCAAAGTTGAGAAGAATGGTGTGGTTGATTGTGTCAAAAGCTGCAGTAAGATGAGGATGATGATGAGATGATGAGATTTCTGGAATCATATGAGATGAGAACTATGCTTATTCACAAACTATGCCTGCATCATTCATGTGCAAATATTGCACATAAATGATAACAAGTCACAGATATTTCATGTGCATGAATTTCACATCCAAGAGTAATGTTTGAAACCGAGCGCTGTGGATTCACAGAGGTGTTCTCTGGAAGGATGATCGAGCATGTCACCATACGATAACCCCTCTACAAACAGGAGCATTTTATGTCTGTCACCTCAGCTTCACACCGAGCTACAATATTGAGCAGCTGATGTTAAACGGGGGGGCTGCGTGGTCCTCTGAAGGTGCATCAGATGTGTTGATTGTGTGTTCAGAGATGTATGATTTATGGCATGTGTCAGATGAAAATAAATCAGATCATCATCATCATGAAAGACATGCCTCATGGAGTTGTAGTGAAAGCAGAGGTGTGTGAGATTATTTGGATAATCAGTCTGAGGTTTGAATCCAGTGAAGAAACATCCAGGCTTGGTGTTAACACCCCCACTCTCTTCTGACTGCAGCCCAGTGTCAGGGTTAACTGCCGTCTGTGTTAACTGTTCATGTCATATCCCCATTAACCTCCATTGTGGCTCTGCAGGCCATCCGGTCCTTGTTTAAGCCTCCCTGGGTGGCAGTCAGCGCTCCAACATTAGCCCCCATTACAGCTCCCCTGGCTGCCGTTGCCCCGTGTAGGCCAGCCACTGATCTTGTATCAGTGAAACGGAGTGTCTATGCAGCTGAGTTATGGGACACACTCAGGTGGTGGGTGTGTGTGAGCGCTGTTGATGGTTGATATTTTGCTGGGTTTTTTCTCTTATTTGTAGCAGTGCAGCAGCTCTGTGCGTTAAGCGTCCGTGTCAGTTGTTTTGTGCGCGGTGTGCGTTCGGGGTAACCCTCTCTCTTCTCCGTAATGGGAGGCATGAACTCTCGCTCTAAACCCATTTCCAGCCCATCTGAAATACGGCAGCAAATTACCTCCAGCGGCGCCCTGCACACCAGCCCCAATCCGCCCCAAATAGAAGTGACAGGACAGCGCAATTTATCGCCATAACCCCTGCACCGCCCCACACACACCGCAGCCTCGCATGTGCAGCCGGCACACACATACACCAGCCCACTGAGTGACTCCTGGATGGTGAGCGTGTAGAGACCTGTGGTTGTGTGTAATGTACATACAGTAACAGGAGTGTGTGAGTGTGTGTGTGTGTGTGTGTGGTCTCTACACTTCAGCGTAGGGGCCAACCTCGCTGCTCTGGCCCCCTGCCCTGCCTATTATCTCATTGATTTCCTCCTCTCCTCTTTTCAATTCTCTCCATTTCCACACTGCCGTCCTTTCCATTAGAGGAGCAATTTAACAGAGTGCTGTGACATGGGAGGAAGAGGAGAGGAGGGGGGTGACTACAGGATGGGAAACATAAAGTGAAGAGGGGAGATGTAGTGGAAGCTGGAGGGAAGATGGGCAAAAGAGGGGTGGAATTAAAAGGGGGATGAGCCGATGATATTCTAACACAGTGCACAGCATGAGTGAATTTTTCACACAGTTTGCAAAGTGAACCAAACAGATCATTTTAATCACTGCGCTGAGAATATATGATTCCCACAGATTTCTTTTCTTTTATTCTGTTTCATCCATCTTTCTCAGGAGTTTCCTCCAGAACCGCCTCCGAGCTCCCCATGACAGACACCCACCGCCCGCCCAGCGCTGGGCGAGAAGCGAGATGTGCTGGATCCGTGGCTCCCTGTACCGGGTGTCCGCCAATAAGCTGTCCCGCACCGTGACGGCCAACATGACCATCAACCGAACAGGTACAGGTGTTTAGGATTTGGACAGTCAAGGTGTGATGATTGTTTGGTTACATTACACAAAGTCTGGGCGTTTATCTAAAAGTTTCATCTTTTCTTTTTTCAGTCTTTTTTTACTTTGTTTATTTTATTAATTTAAGTAAGAACAAATCACAGCCTCAATTTTATACAACTTATAACAGAAAAGTAAAAAACAATAGATATTTACATATGTAGACATTCTTATAAAAAGAAAAAGGGAGATTCAGCAATACAGGAAAAAAAATTACAATGAGCTAAAAAATGTAAAAAAAAAACAAAAAACATCCCACTTACCAGAGAATGTTCCATTTACCGGTACATGTATGATTTATATTCTCACGCTTGAAAAATGACCTTACATCACAGATCCAATAAATTTTAGATGGAGTGCTGCTTGATTTCCAGAGAGAAAGTAAATATTGTCTTCCTACAAGTGAAGTAAATGATAAAACCTAAAGCTGCTTGCTTTCTTGTTAAAGAGACCAAATAAGGCTGTATGGGGAGAGGGTTGTAGATTTAAAAAGATTCTTCTTGATGTGGAGTGTGATCGGTTCTGCGTGGCTGTGTGTAGACCCAAACTTAATAAAACTTGGTGGAGACTCGGACCACAGGTTGTAGAAGCCTTTCAAAAAAGTGATTAAGTTCTGACATCCATCTGCACATCTGGATCCAGGCAATGGTTCACACATACAGCACTGTTTCCCTCACATGTTGCCTATTTGTCATTTTTTCTGCTGTTTTTACCTAAGATAAGTTCTTAAAACAGATCAACACTCGCCTGGATTGCAAAAGGTAGCACAGGGATTAGAGACTTTTAAGCACTGCTTAAAGAGAGGAATTGATTCAGAAAGAGGGAAGAAAACTGGTTAAAAAAACCAAGTCAGCTTGAAGATGCCATCAGATGATCTAATCCTGATGTGACATGACATCTTTTTTTTTAATGTTTCAAGCCTAGACTGGTGCACACATCCCACCATCTTTAACAAAACACAGAAACTATTAAATATTAATAAACTAGAAAGCAAAGCAGGTTACTTACAATGAGTGTAGAAAATTTAATTTCTTAAGTGGTTTCTCTCATGTTGCTTTTTCTGAAAGAATGTTCTGTTTTACCACAAAGTCTTTAGGTTTTAGAATTTTTTTAAAGCAACACTGACCTTAAAACTGCACTCCTGACTCAACCCTGAAGCTGTTGTTGCCCTGCAGCATCTCAAATCTGAGAAACCAAGCTTTACAACTTTTTCTCCATCTTGGAGCATCGCCGCTGCAATTTGCTTAACCAAGACACATAAATGCCACAACTAGTTATCAATGCAACATGCACTGTGGATGATTCAGCAAAGAAATACAACAGGACACCATCGCTCGAAGGAAGGAAACGAAAGAGAGAAAGAAACAGATCAAAAAAATAAGACAAGAGTCAACAATGGACTGACTTGTACTGGTAGGAGAGGTCTTAGAGAAGAGACAGGATGCAAGATGGATACTGAATTAGCCATCATTAGGGGGCGCTTAAGTGCAATAATATGTCCAATTGCAGTAGTGTTGTAGTAGTATATTGTAATCTTATTTTCTTTAGTTTTTAAATGTCAGTACCGAACCTGACAGGGTGATAGAGGAAGAGAAAAGAAAAAAACAAAAGAAAAAAAACAAAAAACAAAAAGGTAATAACAGTTGTCTAGGCTGCCTAAAACACACCACAAAAAAAAACAATATAAACTACCACAGTACTACATGATACATAAAGAAAATAGGATAATGATATAAAAAAGTACAGTAGTCATCAAACGTACCTGCAGAGAAACGTACCGACACACAAACATCAGCAACATCCAGTCCGAAGCAGATGGAGAGATGAGCACGTTTGTGAGCTTGCACGTGTGAACATGCGTGAAATGTGTGCTTGCAAGGGGGGCCGTGATCACACCACACCCTGAAGCATCAGTGGGGGACGGGGGGAGCCCGAGGCCCAAAAGGCTCAGCAGGTCCACAGAGCACCAAGTCCAGAACAGCCAAAGCAGACAGAGCAGCGGCCCACTCGGCCCAGCAGGCGCCGCGGCGCAGGCCACACGGAGGGCAGGCACCCCACAGGCCCAAGGGCCACCCATTCCCCCTAGCCGAGCCCCGCCCAGGAACCCGACGGGGCCCGACTGCCCCAGGCAAAACCACCGCTGGCCATGCCAACACAACACCAAGACTAGGCGCCCCAAGGACAAGAACATGTCTGCAGGTCCCCCTACCCTTACCCATTCATCTCATCTCACCCCCCCTACCCCCCACACCCTGGGAGGGGACTTTTTTCCACAAGCTCCAACAGAAATAATGTTGATGACTCTCAAAAATATGTTAAATGTGCCCTCATAGGTGTCCCATTTCCAACTGGTACTGTGTAAAAAGCAAGCTTGTATTTCCACTCTTAATATTATGACAGGGGGATTTTAACCACTTTAAAAAGTCATGCAAAAAATCATTTTAATTAGTAACATCTTCAGTAAAAAAACAAGTGAAAAAAGACCTATCTAAGCATCTGTTTTAGGCTAGCATTTGTAGATAAAAGCTTTGTTTCTCCTCAGTGTTTTGGACACATTCAGTTGGTATTAAAATGACAGCCTGCCGAAGTTTAATAGCCGGTGCTGCTGAACGTGAGGTGATACAAGAGTGTTTATTCATGTTTGTGGCTGTAGCTCCATCCACATGCTCCCTCGTAGACTTAAGGGAGCAGGCTGGATTTGCCATCTGAAATAATAAAGTTGTCATCTGTCAGAGCGGCAAGGGGGAGGGCCCAGAGAAGTGGATGGTGCAGATTAAAGCCCGGATCTGCCTCTACCTCCTTCACACTCCTCTACCTCTCTTTTACACATTCTGGTGCAACTAAACCTGCAGGTGAAATTGAGGAGCTGTGTTCTGTTCAACTCGTGACCAGCATCCCAAACACCCCGCCTCACGGCGTTCCTGCATCCTCAAACACGCATCAGGTGTCTTTCCAGTGAGAGCTGTAATTTCACATCTTAATGTAGCGAGCGTCACATTTGTTCTTGGGATGGAGCCACCGAACTGTCACCTATCTGTAAAATCACAGCAGAGCGCACACTTGACGAGAGCCATAAAAGTCCTTCGTTCAGAGGCCAGAGGAAGATCAACTACCATTTCAAGCTCCTGGCCTCCTTGTCCTCCTGTCTACTCGCCTCATAACCTCCAATAACACCCACACTCTTTTCCTCCAGTCAGTGTTTGTGAAGTGACTGAGCTGGACATCACGTTTCGCCTTGGCACCGACATGTCAAACCAGCACAGTATAAATAACCAGTTCATAGATCAAGTTCTTATTGCATCTGTCTGCAGAAACACACACTCAGACAGCTTCAGCTCTGTCACGGCTGATGTCCGTGGTCAGAATAGCGTTTTTAAAAAGGCTTTGTTTCAAATTAAACTTAATATTTAGAGCAAATTTATTAACAAAACAAGACAAAAAAACTCCTCCTGAGCTTGTGTAACAGTGTCGTTATCAGCATACAGAAGTATTTGTGTTTAGTATTGTGAGAACATTTCACAGCATAAGTCAGTTTAACGGATTTGCATGATGACACTCTCCTGATGTTTTGACTGTCAAGCTGTAAATGCTGAATGAGCTCCATGTACACGCATGCTTTATACTGTTTATGAATTAATTAGGATAAACTTTAATATAAACAGCATTTAAACAGTTGATACACAAAGTTGTAAATTAAGCCCTTTACTTGTGGACTTTCTGCTCCCAGAACAGTTGTTGAACCTTGTTGATGTGATCAGAAAAAAGAATATTTTATACAGCATACTAAAAATGAGAAACTGCACGTCTAGTGGAGGATTGATGTTTTTATAATGAGCGTCTCTCACTTGCTCCACACTCAGGAAGGACCTCCAGCCCCCACATCTCACACATGAATCCTGCCTTGACCCGGTTCTCCAGCACTCGCCACTTAGCCAGGTAACGTCTGCAGCACCTGTTTCATCCGCTTTCAAGCACACAGCAGCACAGTTATGCTGCTTTATAAGTTTAGTCCTCCTACTGACGACTATAAATGCAGAATTATTCTTAAGATAAGGTATTAAGGTATTAATTAATCTTAGTATAAGGTGAACATCTGTACTGCTATCCTGCTGTAGTTTGTCCTCAGTTACCTCAGACTTGTTTATCATGGATACCTGTGGTTTGTGTTTGCCTCCTGAATCCAGTCGTGCGGTCCAGCGGAGTATTGCCATCATCAGACATGCTCGTCAGAAGAAGCAGCAGAGGCAGTACTGCATGTATTACAACCGCTTCGGCAAATGTAAGCGCGGCACAAGGTGTCCCTTCATACACGACCCGGACAAAGTGGCCGTGTGCACCAGGTAACAAAAACACAAGAACATCCCATTTGGTCCAGTAAGAGGGCCAGCTGGGAGAAGTCGAGCCTCATTCCCACTGCTGGTGCAGCTTGTTCTCTGTATGGAAATGTGCATCCAGGCACTTGATTGGGTGAAATTAGCTCAACCCTTTTTATTTACAGACGTGGACAAAATTGTTGGTACCCTTTGGTTAATGAAAGAAAAACTCACAATGGTCACAGAAATAACTTGAATCTAACACAAGTAATAATCAATACAAATTCTATAAAATTTAACCAATGAAAGTCAGACACTGCTTTTCAACCATGCTTCAACAGGATTATTTAAAAAAATAAACTCATGAAACAGGCCTGGACAAAAATGATGGTACTTAATATTTTGTTGAACAACCTTTTGACGCAATCACTGCAATTCCTGTAACTGTCAATGAGACTTCTGCACCTCTCAGCAGGTATTTTGGTCCACTCCTCATAAGCAAACTGCTCCAGTTGTCTCAGGTTTGAAGGGAGCCTTTTCCAGACGGCATGTTTCAGCTCCTTCCAAAGATGCTCAATAGGATTTAGGTCAGGGCTCATAGAGGCCACTTTAGAATAGTCCATGTTTTCCTCTTAGCCATTCTTGGGTGTTTTAGATGTGTTTTGGGTCATTGTCCTGTTGCAAGACCCATGACCTGCGACTGAGACCAAGCTTTCTGACACTGTCCAGCACATTTCTCTCTAGAATCCCTTGATAGTTTGAGATTTCATTGTTCCTGCACAGATTCAAGAACCCTGTACCAGATGCAGCAAAGCAGCCCAGAACATAACAGAGCCTCCTCCATGTTCCACAGCAGGGACGGTGTTCTTTCTTCATATGCTTCATTTTCCGTCTGTAAACAGAGAGCTGATGAGCCTTGGCCAAAAGTTCCATTTTTGTCTCATCTGTCCATAGGACATTCTCCCAGAAGCTTTGTGGCTTGTGAACATGTAGTTTGGCTTTTTTATGGTTTGTTTTTAACAATGGTTCCTCCTTGGTCGTCTTCCATTAAGTCCACTTTGGCTCAAACAACGACGGATGGTGCGATCTGACACTGATGTTCTTTGAGCTTGAAGTTCACCTTTAATCTCTTTAGAAGTTTTTCTGGGCTCTTTTGTTACCGTTTGTATTATCCATCTCTTTGATTTGTCATCAATTTTCCTCCTGCGGCCACGTCCAAGGAGGTTGGCTACAGTCCCATGGATCTTACATTTCTGAATAATATGTTCAACTTTAGTCACAGGAACATCAAGCTGCTTGGAGATGGTCTTATAGCCTTTACCTTTAACATACTTGTCTATAATTTTCTTTCTTATCTCCTGAGACAACTCTTTCCTTTGCTTCCTCTGGTCCATGTTGAGTGTGGTACACACCATGTCACCAAACAGCACAGTGACCACCTGTAGCCTATATATAGACCCACTGACGTATTACATAGACACCTGTGATGCTAATTAGTGGACACACCTTGGATTAACATGTCCCTTTAGTCACATTATTTTCAGTCTTTTCTAGGGGTACCATCATTTTTGTCCAGGCCTGTTTCATGAGTTTATTTTTTTAAATAATTCTGTTTAAACATGGTTGAAAAGCAACGTCTGAATTTCATTGGTTAAATTTCATAGAATTTTTATTCACTATTACTTTTGTCAGATTCAAGTTATTTCTGTGACCATTGTGAGTTTTTCTTTCAGGGTTCCAACAATTTTGTCCAGGTCTGTATTTATTTATATTTTTAGAATGAGTCATATTACACTACAGTTATTTCGCAGAGACTTTTATCCAAAGCGACTTACAGAGGTTAGGCAGTAGCATTACGGGTCTTGCGTGATGACCCAACTGGAAGGTGTTAATATTCGTGCCTTGGGGGAATCGAACACTGGATGCTCTGCCAACTGAGCCATCCAGCTGCATACCATCCATATAGATAGACTCAAATATCTGGATTCCATATATATGAGAACTGAGCACTAAAATCATTAAAACCATTGAGCTACATAAGCTATATCTTGTCCTCAAGATATTTCCACAACTACTAAAAACTTTTGAGTACTTTCCCTGACCTCTTGCATTTCCACGGTGCAGATATTTTAATCTATAAATCACCCAAATCTGCAGGTAATACTTTGCAGAGAAGCCAGGAGTTTGCTGCTCTGAGCGTCTCTGACTGGTGGAGTCTTTATAAACACAACCTTTAGACTCAGCCCTTCATGTTTTACTGAATCACTTTCACTTCCTCCTTGTTACTGCAGCCTCACCTCTCTGACTGTGCTGCAGACGACCCACAGCGAGGCGGCACTGATTCCTGCCCCGAAGTAGTTATTTAGTCCCATTAAAAGTAAAAAAATATATATACATCTGTGTATGGGAACTGTGTGGGTACTTCTGGTTGAAATGCTGCTAATGAATGTGGACTTTGATCAAGACCTCTAATTAGTTTGTTCCGTAAAGGGATGTTAAACAGAAGCGGAATAGTTGAAGTAACATCCACGTGTGTGTTTCTCTGGTGTCAGACTGATTATTAAAATGAAGTGATTTATTCTGGGTAAAATGGTCAGAAAAGCAGCAGCTCCACCCACTTTTTTCATTTTTGTTCTTTATCTGCAGGTTTCTGAGAGGGACGTGCAAGCAGGCAGATGGCGTTTGCCCATTTTCCCATAAGGTTGCCAAAGAGAAGGTAACATACACCCACGGAGTAGATGTTGGACAACGTCGTGTTTTATGGGTTTTCATGGCATAGGCCAGGCTGTGGTACGTTGTGAAGGTATAAGATGACACACTATTGGATGCAGCCGTCATGGATCGGATTTGGGCTCTTGGCAAAGCTCCTGTTTCCATGGACGGGAAGGTGCAAGGAGGACCTGACCTAATGGGGATTGAGGGAGGAGCAAACCACTTCCATCTCTGGGATTTTTCTTTTAATCTTCCAGTGTAACTAAACATAAGCTAATGATTTTTTTAATGAAGTCAGTTGTTTGATTGGCACATCAGAACCACCTCCAACAGTCTTGGTGTTGATCAGCATCTAAATTATATGTGTCACATTACAAAGCTCATCCAGTCCCGTTTCTCTCTGTTTAGAAAAATAACGGCCACTGCTTTCAGCCAACCAGCTGCAGCTCCCACTTTACCTGCTGAAAGTTGATGGTTTCTGCATCTTCATATGTGTATGACAGATTTATTAATCTGCACCAGGTTCCCCTGCAACAAAGTGTGTGGTTTAAATATTTGTAACCTGGCAGAGTGAAGACACGCTGCATGTGCCTGAATCCATCTCCTTTCAGAAAGTTCCATACCAGACAAAATAGAGTAAGATGTATGCTTGCTTTAAGGAGAGGATCCACATTTCTAAGCTAAATGATTTGGACAAACTACATTGTTTTTGTGTTTGTAAAGTGTTTAAGACTTGCAGAAAATCATACTGAAATCATGTACCTCACTTTACTCAGTCCTCAATAACCGTAGTTAGGATCTATGTTTTAAATGGATTTATTTTTGTGTAGCATGTCACCATATCTACATTAGTCCGGCCTCTTGTTCAGTTGTGAGCGTGTTTTTGTGTTTTTGTCCCCAGGAAGCTGTAGACACTCAAAAACATGAAAGCTCTTTTTTTTCTTCAAACAAAGAGCCGAGCAGCAGGTGTCCTGCTGCGTCTCTGGACGCTCATGCACAACGTCCTGCACCTGTGTTGGTTGTCACGCAGTCGCCCGAACGTGCTGAGAGCCCAGCTGTCGGTTTGACATGCCACCTCTCCACGCCCCCCCAACTTACCTCCACACATGCACAGCCTTCAGGCAGGAAAGGGTTCGTTGCAGGGGCGTGTCAGGATTATGCGTCCAGCACCCCTCCGAACTTGATCCAGGCGTTAGTGTGGATACGCGAGCCTGAATCCTGAATCCTGTACCCCACCCTCTTGCTCTCCCCCTCTTCCACTACCACAAATACTTCGAAACCAGATATTCATAGGCCAACTCCCCTGGCACCCCCATAGCCGGGAACACCACCCACCCTCCACCCCTGGCCCAGTCTGCGCACACATCCAGAGCACATAAACATATCATGAGAGCTGGACGAGCTGCAGCCTGGATAAATATTTCTGTAGCAGTTAATTAGGTAGAACAGATCCCATCTCAACATGGAGGAGTCCCTCTCACACTCCCTCCACCCCCCATGTTTCTTCACTGAGCTCCCTCAGAGGTAAATTTAGAGCGGCCTCCACCAGGCTCACCCCTACATGTTAAACTGTAGATCTCTGCGGGCGCACACACACACACACAGTCAAGACACACATCTTCTTTCCCTCTGCTGCTGTCAACTGCAATTAAGGTCATTTAGCTTGTCAGTGTGACGGATCGGCCGGCTCACGGGACGGGACAGGACAGCGGCGTGTTTTTAGAACCTGATGTGTTTACATGTATGTGTAACCTCACCCGATCTCTCCCTCTTTCTCTGCTTTTCCTCTTAAATCAGTGTGTTTTGAACCGATGCTCTGAAGGGAGTCGCTTTTTTCTTCCTATTAGAAGGACTTCTGAATATTTCAGAATAATCTGGGAGTTTTAAACCTTCAGAATACAGATGTGAAAAAATAAAAACACAATCTGTGTCATATCTAATGTTTTATTTTTCAGGACATGATTACTTCATACTGAAGAATATTACCAGCTTATTAAAGATTCTTTTACAAGCTGCTAAATCATGGCATAGGCATATATATTTTTTTATTTATTAATGACACCGTGTTCTGTCATGTGTTGTTGCTCTGAGGTCATATTCACCTTGTTTTATGACCTGTTGAGGACCAGAGGATGTTTTATGTCCTTACACAGAACTGAATGACTGAAAAATGTACTTTGTTCTGTTTGGATATCTGAGATCTGATTGTCTGTGTCTCTGCAGATGCCGGTGTGTTCCTACTTTCTGAAGGGTATCTGCAACAACAGCGAATGTCCCTACAGTCACGTCTACGTGTCCCGCAAAGCTGAAGTCTGTGAGGACTTTGTCAAAGGCTACTGTCCAGAGGGACAGAAGGTAAAATCACATAAAATCCTGGAAGAGGTTTGAGCGGGAGGGTGTTAGACTGTGCAAAAATATACTCAATACCAACTCAGTGAATAATTACTAACTTCTGAGAAGTGTTCCTGTGTGAGAAATGTTTCCAGGGACATATTTAGTTTCAGTCTTCTTCTACAAGGTTTCAAGTCTTTCTTCAGTTTCTCAGCCATGATTCTTCTTCTAATCTCTTGTTGTCTTAGTTCCTACTAGTTGTGCTACGTTTTGCTAAGATCATTTTCTGAATAACACAGATGATGAAGATGAAGAGATTAGAGATTTGTTTCCTTTTAGCAGCTGTGAGAAACGTAACCTCTGTCACCGCCTTCATACTGCAGCCTGGTTCATCTGCTTCACACCCGTTCACAGAAACACCACTGATGCATGGTTTCTGTTGAGCAACATGTCAAAAGTTTGCTTTAATTTGATCCATTAAATCAGACTTCCTTCAGCTTTAAGTTGGTCCGGCGCTATCATGTCATTTCAGAGTTCTTTCTTTAAGCTGTACTTTTTATTTTGAACATACAGTTATATTGTGTAACACGTATAAGGTTCCACTGAAGTTAAACTGAGGCTTAGGTAAACAAGTAGTTTGGTAACCATACGCCCGCTGCGCACACACACATGCATGTACACAGTGACACACAGGCAGCAACAGCTGCAGGGGGTGGTGGTCCATAATGGCATAGCTGTAGTGTCTGAGTGACACATTGAGGGCCTGATGGGTAACGGAGAGCCACTTACCCATGACTCAAGATGCTCAAGTCACCACACACACACACACACACAAACATGCTGTCCTCCTCAAACACGACCTCTCCTCCTCCCCCATCCTGTGGTTTTGCTTCCCTTTGTCTCCCCCTTGTTCTTTTTCTCTCTGCTGGGTTTGGAGCGTCGAGTGTGAAACAGATGCTTTTTCATACTGTCAGACTTCATTTAAATAGTGTGTGTGGAAATGAGCATGTAGAAAACAAGAGGGATATTAATATTTATTCTATTAGCTGAAGTGCTTAGGTCTGTGATTTTCCTCCTGTGTGTGTTTGTGCCTGAGTGCACGTGTGTGTGTGTTTATGAAGCGCTGCACTGCGAGGCTCTGCCGGCTGTATGATGGATAGCAGGCAGTAATTATAGATGGGAAAACTGCTGAGGATGGCACTATGAGCCGAGCCGGCAGACACTCCAGCAGCTCACGGGTTAAGTCTGCTTCTCGGCTCTATCCTCTTCCTCCTCCTCCTCCCAGACCTGCTACCATCCTGCCTCATCCTAGCTTTGTCTCACCCTCCACCCTGCAGGATCAGTCCACTCTCACCCGGTACTCCCTCTTCTCTGTCCTGAACTTATTTTTTATTTTAGTTACAAAAAGTTTTTATGTTTCTGAAATATAATTAAGTTTTAAATTTGTAATTTGTTTATTTAAGCTTTACTTAAGACACAAGAACAAAAAAAAAAATTTCATTGTCTTCACTGACCTGCGTGTTTAAGGGAAAAAAGCTAAAATAGGATTTAGAAACACACTCGCATAAACCAGGACCAGTCTTGTTTCCATTCAGCTTTTCTACCGTCTGGGGATGTTGTGTAGAAGGAAGTAGCCTTGTCCAGCTGTAATAACCTCACAGGAAAAGGTGTCACCTCGATGGTTGCCTATGTGTCTCCAAAATTTCAACATCCACCTCTGCATCAGTGGTACCTTCACACATTTGAAGTCCTCCGTGGACACAGATGTTCCCGTTCCATCACAGCTTTCTCTGATAACAACCTTGATGGTCTTTCTCATCTTTGGTACACAGAAGCTGACATCCGTTCTTACCCCAAAACAGCTGAAACGTGGGCTCATCTGAACTTGTGTCCACTGTCTTTCTGTCCATCTGAGATGAGCTGGTGTCCAGAGAACTGGACAGAGTGGTGAGCCACAACCCACCCTGACTTAGAAAGACTAAACCTTTGGTGGATGCTTCTTTTTATATCTAATCCTGGCACCCTCACCTGCCACCAATCCCCCAGAGCCATGTTGTTGGATATTTTATATAGTTTTATGTCTTGTTTTGCAGCTCTCCTGACCTTTTCCTATCAGTTTATTTATTTTATAAATACAGTGAAGCTGGTCAGTGAACCGACTGAAATCATTCCCTAGGACTTCTGTTTGCTAAGTAAAGGTAATTTTTTTAAATGACAGATTAATTTATTTATTTCATTTCAGATTTTTTTTTTTTTCATAAATTAGATTTTACTTTAGTCTCTTCTTCAGTTATAACTTCTGGATCAGCCTCCTTCAGAATATTTGACATGTTAAAATAAAAGTTACTGTTAAGAAAAACTAAAACTTTTTATTGGAGAATGAAATGTAAACAAAGCAGTTATGTTTCAACAATTTTAAAACTTTTGTGATCAGCTTAGTGTTGAGAAAAGGCCTCCTGTGGGCAAGTTAAATTAAAAACACTAAAATGTCTCTGTGTTTACTGTTGCATTGCTGCTCAGTTTGGGTTGTAGGGCATTCAGCTGCAGATCTGTAGCCAGTCCCGGTGGGATGGTTCTAAAGACTGTGACCTAGTAGTTGAACAAGGACGGGCATGTGCAAAACATCCTCCTGCCTTTTTATATTTATAAGTGTTTATTTATCTTGCATCGTCATTAGTATTGCCTGCTTCAGTAATAAAAGGTTTAAATAAAAAGTGGAAAATTATGACAAAACGTCACAATATTTGTACCAGCCACTGCACAAATCGCTCTGAGTACACCTTGTGGAGGACTGTTGACTGTACTGCACAGCCTGAAGTCAAAATCAGTGTAATTTCCACTGTTTTTCATGCATATGCTCCCTGCTCTGCATTGTTTCATACTTGTTCATCTGGCGGTGAAGTCGATGCTGTTTACTCCTGAAATCTGGTGGAATGAACTTTGCTGTTTTTCTAAAAGGGTTGATTACTTACTAGGGTCCTGATGCAACAACTGATCTGAACTGATGGCATTAGAGAACATTTCTCTCATTTTAGAATTTAAATCAAAATCTGTCTTTAAAAATGTTAAAAATACGCTCCCCCTGCACTTTATCAGGTCCACTTTATTAGTACCAGTTTGGACCCCTTTTTCCTTTAGAACTGCCTTCGTTCTTGGTGTCATCCAACAAACTGTTAGAAACCTTCCTCAGATTTTTGCTCCATATTGACATGACAGCATCACACAGTTGCTGCAGGTTTGTCGGCTGCATCCATGATGAGAATCTCCCGTTCCACCACATCCCAAAGCTGCTCTACTGGACTGAGATCTGGTGGCTGTGGAGGCCGTTGGAGTCCAGTGAACTCATCGTCATGTTGTAGAAAGCAGGTGGAGATGATCTGAGCTTTGTGACATGGTGCATTATCCTGCTGGAAGTAGCATCAGAAGATGCTCCACTGTGGTCATAAAGGGATGGACATGGTCAGCAACAATACTCAGGTAGGCTGTGCTGGTTAAACCAGGCCACGTTGGTACTAAGGAGCCCAAAGTGGACCAAGAAAATCTCCCCCCACCATTACACCAGCAGCAGCCTGAAGCGTTGATCCAAGGCAGGATGGATCCATGTTTTCATGATGTTTCCAGCAGATTCTGAGCCTAGCGTCTGAATGTGGAGCTGAAATGGAGACTCATCAGACCAGCAACGTTTCTCCATCTTCTATTGTCCAGTGTTGGTGAGTGTGTGTGAATTGTAGCTTCAGTTTCCTGTTCTTAGCTGGCAGGAGGCACCCGGTGTGTCTTCTGCTGCCGTAGCCCATCTGCTTCAAGGTTGGACGTGTTGTTTGTTCATAGATGCTGCTCTGCAGACCTTGGTAGGAACCTGTGCTTATCTGACTTCCTTTTGCCTTTCTATCATCTCCAACCAGTCTGCCCATTCTCCTCTGACCTCTGACTTCAACCAGACATTCTGGTCCAGACAACTGCTGCTTGTTAGATATTTTCTCTTCTTGAGACCATTTTCTGTAAACCCTAGAGATGGTTGTGTATAAAGATCCCAGTAAATACTCAGACCAACAACCATGCTACGTTCAAAGTCACTTAAATCTCCTTTCTTCCTCATTCTGATGCTCAGTTTGAATTTCAGTGAGTCGTCTTCACCATGTCTACATGACTAGATGCTGCCGTGTGATTGGCTGTTTAGATATTTGTGTTAAGTCAATGGGACAGATGGATCTGAAAAAGTGGCCAGTTAGTTTAACTTAAGTCTTGAAAATCTCAAATTTCAACAACAGTTATAACTTAAATAAAATAGAAAATACAAATTTAAATAAAAAAGTGCCGAAGTTGCACATGCATCAACCCTAAGACTTCACTGTGCGTAAGAAAAGATCTTTCAGTAACGTTGATCTTCTCTCCATTCAGCAGATTCATTTGGTTAATGACTCTGTTGAGAATTTTTTGCTCACACACGTGCCCGGTCGCTGCGGTAAAAGTGCAGCCTGATTCCAGTTTTTTTGGCAGCGGACGAGCCATGTTTCTTCTTCTACTTAATGCTCTGCACTGAAACCTCTGTGTCAACGCTGCACTGTTATTAAAAAGAATTAGAAAGACGCTAATGTCTGTGTGATTGCAGCCTGAACTCAGTGATGCAGTGAACCTCATTCTCTATGTTTTCCTCTTTTAAACTTATAATATATCAACCTGGACTCATTTATTGTTCTGTTCCACTCACCACAACTTGTTCTCAATGGGTTTTGGCTTTATGCCCACGTTGTAAATGCATGCAATGTCCCTTTTTAAAAAAAATTTTACTGTCTTTTCCATCTCCCAGCCTCTCTTCCGCTCATCTACTCTCTTGCTTCCTTTCTGTCTCTTGGTAAATGTGCTGACTCCTCCTGGTTTTGGCCCAGCAGAGAGCTCTCTAATAGGCCCCAGAGACATCCCAGCATTCCTTAAATCAAGTGGAAAATTGTTAACTTGGTGTGGGATAAAGATGTTCTGTCCACTTTAGCTTTTTTTCCTCCCATTTTCCATCTCTCTCTCTCTCCGTCTCCATTTCTCTGTCTTTTTATGAAAATGAGGATGTATGGAGCTGAGGAGAGCAAACTGAACTTTGCAGTCAATTTTTCAGACACTTACAGCTTCTCACTCTGGCTATGAACTTCAGCTTTAACTCCTCAGTTTTAACACAGGAACGCTGTGAGCGATGGTATGGCCTCCTCAAACTGAAACATTACAACCAGGATAAGAGTTAAAACCTTCCGAAGGTTGTTGTGTAAAAGATCAGACCTGCAGCTGCAAATACAGAATTTAGAAAGTTTGTACTTGTAAAGTATGTAAAGTATTTTCCAGCTTTTGCAGATATGCAGATTCTTGTCTTTTCATATTTTGGTCAGACAAATAATTTCTTTTACATTAATACAAATTATATTTTACCATAAAATTATTTACAGTGTATGTTCTCCTGGTTGGTTAACAGTGACGTCTGAACCAAATATAATAAGATCATCATCAACACCTGCAGCAAACCCGACTCGTTTAGAGAAATGTTGTTTCAAAACCGCAGCCCTATAAGATGATCCAGAGAAACATTTGTCAGCGAGTTGATCCTGGGCTGTGCTGGCACCCGTGGGTGCAGATCCAGGGGTGTGAGGCTGGGGAGAGGAGGCTCTGATGGCAGCAAGGTGGGGCCCCTGGGCTCCAGAGGGGAGTTGACCAAGAGTCCACAATGTTCCTGGAAAATCGATCTCTCTTGCCTCCACTCACACACACTCTATTTCTGGACCAATCTGTTTCCCTGTCCCACACTCCTCACCCCACCACACACATACATCTAAAGACACACACACTCCTTGCAGCCTACACTCCAGAGTGAATATAATTAGCTTTTCTGACAGGTGGGAGGGATCGTATCTCGTGGAGAATGAAGCTACCAATTTACACCCGCATTACACTCTCATACACACTCACTTGCAAACATGGATGTGAAAGCTCACGCTCTCATGTACAGCGCTCCCCAGAATGACATTAACTGTTACACACTCGCTCTGCTTGTACATTAAAAGACAGGGTGACAGAAACAGTCTCTTAAAAGTAGTAACCTACAAAGAAGTGCCTAATAGTGGGGTGGGCCTCATTTTTACCACTTAAAATCCTGTCACACAAGTCCTTTATGACATCAGTGGACACTTAGGTCCACTCCACAGATTCATATTAAGTTTTAATCAGGAAAGGACCCAGTACAGGTGTACATAAAGGTTATTCCAAAATTAAACCGTATTTCTTTCAGCCATGAACATTAAACCATTATGTGTGGGCATAGTGTTTGTACTCTCAGAGAATATAAAGTAAACTAGAGTCATATAAAACTGATGTTCGGGTATGCTCTCAGATTTTTATAAAACCTATATGCACACATGAAAAACAAGACCATTCATTAGGAGAGATGATTTTTATACCAGTGCTGACACTGTGAAATATTTCCAGTTACATTTTATAAACCAGTTCTCATTTGCAAACAAAAATTATGATATCCATTCATCTTGATCGGGTGTTTTGGAGTAGTACAACATCTAAAACATCTAAAACACTGACATTTATTCAGCATCCAGGCAGAAAGCAACAGGATGCTTTTTGTGGAAATGAGAATCAACATGGCCTGACTTTTACTGTCTGGAAAGAGCTCAGAGAAGAGACGGGATAAAACACAGATGCTGTATTATTCATCATTAGGGGGCGCCAAATTGCAAAATCTCTGCTAAAGTTCAATAGTTCTTCTACAAATGTTGTTTTATGTCCTGAAGCCAAAAAACAAAATTTTCTTTTGTTGTGTTTTTATTTTGTTTTTTTTTCTAAATGGAATCATCTAAGTTATTATAACCTTTATTTTGTCTTATTTAAACTCTTCCGTCAGTCGCCTCCCCCGCTTCCTGTTTTATGCTATTTGTGCCATAAAGTGGCCTTTATCTGAGTCAGACTGCATTAGTCCGGTTTTGTTAAGCCCAAACATTTAGACACAGGAAGTAGTTGTGTGAAACTATGGTTGTGAATGGTTGATTACTCTCAGCATCTTCTGTCTGCCATTCTGTCTCAGACATGTTTGATTACCATCATAACTTTTTAGGAATTCTTTTTATTTCCTGGAATGTCCGGGATATCAGATGCTCATCAGTTTCATAGGTTTACTTTTTGAAACAGCACATCAGTTTGTCTAAAGTCTTTTTCTAAACAGGTCAAATCTGCCTGAAGCGAGTCTTTAAACCTTTACCTTTTCCAGTCACCTTTTCTGATCTGCATCTTCAGCTGCTCAGGCCTGCAGAAGTGAGTCAGTGGACTTTAGACACAGTGGAAACTTAGATAACTGAAAGAAATTAATCAAAAAGTTTTATTTTGGCTCTGCTACAAGTCAGACTCGGACCAGCTTCACTAGGAAGACTTTTAACACTTCCCCTGGTGTTATAGTTAATTATTTTCTGTGTATATTTTTATCATGGGGTCACCCCTCGGACACATCCACAAGTAAATGTATTCTACCATGCAGGTTCACAGATGTGATCTTCTACTGTTCATGTGTTTAATCCCTAGTGTAAGAAGAAACACACTTTGGTGTGTCCAGAGTTCTCTAAGACCGGCTCCTGCCCGCGAGGTTCCCGCTGCAAACTGCAGCACCGCCAGCGAGTCAAACGGAGTGCCGGTAACACCCCCACCACTCCAGCCAAGAAAGTCTGCACCAAGAAGCCCCTGGAGAGGTTAGCAGTGCAGTCGGCTGTGTTTATAACTGCCACTGTATCATCACACTGTACATAACGGGTCTGGTTTTCTCTCTGCCAGGCTGTGTCTGTCTGTCACCCTGCCACAGGATGCTCAGGCAACTCCAGGGACGTCCACTGCTGGTCCTCTGGCTTTGCCGTCGTTCATCTCCCTCTCCAGCTCTCCAGAGGAGGCAGATGCACCGGACACACTGCCCACCGACACAGCCCAAGTCAAAGGTTTGAACAGTCGTCGCATTGCAGCGTTCTGCTGCCATGTTGGGGTTAATCCTGGGTTTGAAACCAGGCTGAATCTGGGATTGTTTATAACTTAACAGGCAGATCTCAGTGGCTGTCCCACTGACATTTGCCTGATTGTCAAACAGAAATTACTCGTTACACACACTTTCCAGCCGGAAATAGTTCTTTTCTTCAAATACTGACTGACTGACTGACTTGTCCACAGATGTTTTCTAGAAGGATCTTGGTCGTGGTGAATAGCAGCGGATCACTCTTGAATTGATGGAATTGGAGAGGTGGGGGTCCAGAGCTGCACAGGGACAATGATGATCAGAGTGTGTGTGATGGTGCTTGGGGGAGGAGTAATAATGCCCCAAGCACAGAGGTAGTAATATTTGTGTTAATGTCTGCAGAGACCACGAAGACACTGAGAAACATCTTATTTGTTTAGATCCTAAATATTGATCATCAAATGCCAGTTTATTGTTATTTATTTAGTTGTAGCAATGACAATAAATCTACTAAAGTAAAATAAGAGAATAATTGCACATATAATCAGCGGTGAGAAGAACATCCTGCATGTGCACACGTAGATTTTCATCAGCTGAGCTGCTGGAAGTTGGATAAAATTCTACGTTGATCTTTCCAGTTTGTTTGGCAAAGCTAAGCTCCTAAACAGAAGTGGCGAGACAGTTAATTCTTAAACACAAATGGAAATTGTGAAATATACCGAGGGGACTGCAGCTCTTTGCCCAGAGCAGAGGAAGATTGTGGATCCAGGCCAGTCAGATTTGTTACTGGTATCATCGTTTCCGGTCGCTGTCACAGGTGAAGCTGCTCTCACTCCTCACTTGTAGTTTTGACTGTAGCTGTCGTTTGTTTTAATATGCTAAACATGGCTGGTTTTAGGATTTGTCGTAGACATTTTTCCATTGATCCCAGTAAAACTGAAGTTGTCACCAGGCTGCTGATACGTTCAAGACATCAGAAACACACACAATCAAACCAAAACAAATGTTGTCAGCGTACAGTTTCCAATCAGTAAGAATTTACAAATGATGAAAATGTATTTTATTAAAAACATTTATGATGATTTAATGACTTCCAGCTGTGGTCTACCATCTGGATGGTGTCAGGTACTTCCAGTATTTTCTTCCGTGCAGATAAAGAATCGATCAGAACCTGTTCAGGTTTATTCCTAGATAAACTCTGATTGAGTTCCTGTTTAATGACGTCATTCACACATTTATTGTAAAAACACATAAATGCTGATTTGTATGTCATTGGCTTTCCAAGTTTGTTGAAAGTTAGTTTCTGTCTACAGAACAGTTCAGCTTCTTTCTTCAAACAGATTTAATGCTGCAAATATTCATCAAACATGAGCACAGACGTTCTCAAGGCAACAAAACTCTTTTCACTCTTTTTATGTTTTATTTAAGTTTTCTTCTTCCTTTCCTGTTTTGTAAATATCCACAGCCCAGATATCCTCATCTTCTCATGAGTTTCTTGCATTTCTGTGTTTTATTCACGTGAGTTCTGGGTAGTAGTGATTTAAACGATTTAAACTGGTGGCCTGAGACAGACGTTGTGATGCGACGGCACCGGTAGCTTCAGTGTGCATCGGCTAAAGGCACAATGTGTCTTTCTTGCTGTGACCGCATCAGTAAAACCCATGGATTATTTTATCTCCTCTGCAGATAACTTGTGTGTTTTTAAGGCACCTTGAACGCAGCATCACTGTCTTTTGCTGTTTTTTTAATAAACCATACGGGAGGCAGGCGGTGCGGCTGGTAAACAGCAAACATGGAGCACAGCGAGTCAATAGAAGAGGAGATATTCAGCGTATGTAAGTTTTATAAGTGTTTTGTAAAACATTGTAAAATTCCAGACAGAGAAGACTAAGAGTAAAATAACCTGAGAAAAGGAGTTTGTAAATGGTCCTTTTTTAATTCTTATTTATTTATTAAGAGGCCAAAACAAAATTGCCTGAATATAAATGTATAAGTAGACAGAGAGAAAAAAGTTTGTTTTCTGTTATTTAAAGTTTATTAAGAATAAAACAATTCTCTGTCTGAACCATACTGAATTACATCTTCTTTTTAAATGGGATTTATTGGTTTGCTTTATAGTAGACCATCTCATCAAATAAGTATCAAATACATCCTTCACCGGGAAAGAGAGAGGATAAAATAATTGTAATATTTAGAAACCAGATGTGGGCCTGTAAAATCTTGTTATGGTTTTGAATCGTTTTGAATGACATCATGAATCGTATTGAACCAAATCGTGTTGTACAAAGTCAAATCGTCAAATCACTAATGAACTGTATCGCATCGTGAACAGGGGTCAATAGTATCACATCGTGTCAGCAGGAAGCTTCACTGTATCATTAGTGTCTCGTTTGACTGGCAGCGTATCGAGATGCGTATCGAATCCGCCTCAGTGGGAATTTCCATCCTTACTGTGTAGAATCTTTTAGTTTCCTCCTCAGATGATCCTTTTACATCCTCAGAAATGTGGAAAGTTGTAAATCTACTCTCCACAGCTATAAAAAGCTGTGAACATACAGCTGCTCTCAGCTTGGGAACATACGTGCAGAAAGCTGTGATCATTTGCTCGTCGCGCCTCCTCCCCTGCTGTCCGGCTGCTTTGTGCTCTTAAGTATTACTAATGACACAGCGGTCCCTCGCTAACACGCCGCGCCGCCCAGAGCCTCATTAAAGGTGGAACTGAGCCAAACAAGCTCCTCTTCACTTTGCATAAATTAGCTCAGACGTCATGTATCACTGCCAAACTACAACTTCCCGTACACACATTTCCTTCACACCTCCATCCATCCTTGTTGTCCTGTTCTCTTCTTCATTTGCTCATCAGCTCAGACGTCATTACTCTACGTTTTAACACACAGAAGATCAGAGTGAACACATGAGCAAACACACCATTTGTCATTTGAATTTTTCTAAATCTCTTCTTTTCCTTTTACTCTCCAGTGTTTTCCTTTCTTCCACAGAGAAGAAGCTGCAGATCAAACCTCGGCTGTGAGTGCAGAGAGCTGCAGGATGGAGGTTTGTCAGGACACTCGCTCTGTGTCCATCACTCAGGATGTGAGAGTTTTATCTTTTTCAAACTAGTTTACATAAAGTCGAGTGTTTATGCTTCCGATTTGTTTTTGTATTTTTCCTGAGATTTTTGTAAATTAAACAGGAACAAATAAAGTGCAGAGTCTAAGTGTGTCTTGTGTCATGTCGAAGCTGGGACGGTGTTTATGGGCTGTGCTTGTGTTGTCACATGACCCGGGAGCTTTCATCAGGAAGGTGGTGACAGAAGCAGCAGTGGTCCTCATTTAAACGCCAGAACTGGAGACACATGAGTCCTCAGTGACTTCACCCTCACCAGGATATGTTGGTGTGTGTGTGTGTGCACATGTGTGTGGAATCTCTTCCACCTCGCGTGTTAAAATTGCAGCTTAATGTCAGACACACACAGTAGTCACGCACTTCCATCAACACTGAATCTCCATTCGGACGCAATTAATAAATCAAATTCTGAACTTTTCTGGTCATGAAGCTCAGTAAACGTCCTGCAGGTCGGATCTGTGGGTCCCCGTCTCACTCCGCTGTTGCCATGATTAGAAAAAAGGAAAAAACAGGGATTCTGACATTTAAAAAACTAATAATTTTATTCATTTTGAGCTTTTAAAAGAAAAACGTGTGTCCACCTTTTGCATTTTGCAGAGGAACAAAACCAATAATAAACTTTAATAGTTGTAAGAAATTCAGCTTGAAGGTTCACAGGTGCATAAAAACGTGTAAACAGTGTACAGTGTAAACGTGTGATTTTTGTAAAAATTTAAACCTGTTGGCACAAATAAAACCTTTAACAAAGAATTTTCCCATTGTGTTTAAGCTTAAGCTAATACTCATTATGTTAGTTTTATTATTGATTATTATAACTAGAACCTGCCTCGTGTGCAGCATGATTTATTATAATAAACCTTTTCTCAAAGTTTCACTTTTTAAATACAGTTTTTTCATGCAGAAAAACAATTTTTAAACTTCAGTTCTGAATGACTTCTTTCTTCATGAGGAGGTTGGGCTGAACACTCGGGACTCTCAGGTATCGGACACGTCTCCTGATCCCATACATGAGATCGAATTGGGCTCCAATCAGACATTTTAATTTATTAATTGTTACCAGTGTAGGTGTAAGCTTGATTTTGTCTTTAATAGGGACATAAAAGTGTCCTCAGAGGCCCGTCGAAGTGTCTGTTTGCAGAAATAAAAGAAAAATCTGAGCAAATAAAAGTTTTTAATACAAAAAATTCTGTTTGACATCAATGGTTTTATTTTTCTATAATCCATTATACCATTATTCTTGATGCAGTAGTGCCGGAGAAAACTTGGTCGGTCTTGATTTCTACCTTTCTGACATTCTGTCTGAAGACACGTGGAAGAGCAGAGCCAGTCATATGAGGTGAAGTGGGTTATAAGGCAGGACTTATAGCGGATGCCCCTTCAGTTACACCTCTTCTTGAATGTCTTAATCACATTAAAGCTTAGATGGCCCTAAATATCTTAGAATTTAATGATAAAACAAACTAAAGTAATCATGTTTGGACTCAGTGGCTCATGTGAGACCTCGAGGTCGACAGGCCTCTTGGCACTGCATATAAAGCCAGCAGGTACAAACGCAGGCTTTCGGATGGACAATGATTTTAACCGGACGGCCAAAGTACTGCAGAGGTCAAATCCAGCTTTTTTTAAGGCAGCTGATGGAGGTGAAGTAAAACATCTCAAGTAAGTACTTTGTCTTAAATATGTCGCAGTGGGATTACTGTAACAGAAGTAATCAGGAGTCCACTGGTCAGAATGCTGCTGCACGGCTTCTAACTGGACCATGTAAGAAAGATCAAATCACACCCACTCTGGCCTCGCTCCACTGGCTGTCTGTGCAGTTTAGAGTTCATTTAATAATTCTTTTATTTGTTCTTAAATACTTTAACATCCTGGTCCCACCTCGCCTCTCTGAGCTGCTTCACCTGTACACCCCTGCTCGGTATTGCAGGTCAGCTGATCAGCTACTCCTGTTTGTACCTAAACAGAAGCTCAGATGGGACACACATTAAAAATGTTTTTATTTATTTTTATTTACATGTTTATTTAACAGGGACAAATGCATAAAACATTGCTTTATAACATACAAAGTAAACGCTGCATACAGGTTTCTAGCTGCGGCTGATTTGCAACCCCCGTCACTGGTTGGACTTCCAGGATGAAAACATGCAATTAAAAGAGTATTGAATAAAAAAAAACACTTAAATTATTATAAAGGCATACAATAAGATCAATGTTTACAATAAATGTAAGATAAAATGCACAAGAGGCAGCACAAGTATAAAGAAAGAAAAAAGAAAAAAAAGTTTGAGTTGTGTGTGTGTTTGAATGTTAGACAGACCCCGTTATTGTCTACTCATTGGCTTTTATAAGTATAAGATTAATTTTATTGATTTGATTTATTTTATGTTATGGTTGTCTTTTACTTGTGGTTTAGTTCTATTTTATTGTTTTATGTCTTGTGTTTTTACATTTTATTACTGATCTACAGCTCTGAGTTTCACCTGTTGTGTGAAAGTGCTTTATAAATACAGGTGGTGGTGTGTGGTGTGGTGTGGTGGTATGGTGGTGTGGTACAGGCTACAATAGCCAACAAGAACCCATTTTGCTAGAAAGTTTCTGAGCTGAGCCGTAAACAAGCTTGTTCACATTGAGGCTTAGAAGACGACCAGAACTGGGACCTTGGAGCTGCTCGCTTTCCGTCGCTGCACCGATGAACAAATAAAACAATCGGGAGGCTTTTGGTGAGTTGTGATGTTGCCTTTTACACAATGTCATTTTTCCAAATGCAGGCAGGGAAGAAAACATCTAGGATGTATCTCTGCAGCTCCTGTGGCAACACATCAGGTTAGCAGGCCGTTCGTATTATGGGGACGCTCAGCTCCCCTGTAAAGACTCACCTGAGACTCTAAGAGGAACTCTGAAACTGTACTTTCAGGTTATATTTTATCCTATTTTCCATAGGTTCCTCATGTTTCTTAAATTAAAATCAGTGTTTTGTGTTTATGCCTTCCATACATTTTCAGAACGATGCAGGTTATTAGACAAACCATTTCTACATGACATGTTTCTGATTGTATCGGCTGCATACAGCAGTAGCTGAATGTTTATTGGGAGTAACTGTATAATATACTGTATATGCATGTGACTTGCAAAATTGTGAGTCATGCCCCCAAAAAGCCCCCAACCCCCCAGAACACATTCGGTTCAGACTGATGGACGTGTGGTTTAAAGCTTCTGTCTTCTGAATGGAATGAAATCTGAGTGGGTTCACAGCTGTTTTTAACTCCGCCCACTAGTGATGGGATCTCCCAGGTAAATGTTCGCAGCAGGACTGAACAGCTTAATGTCCCATCAGGATGAAGTTTCAGGTGTCGCAGACATGATGATCAGTCAAATATCTTGCCTACCTGGAGTTTAAAGTGTTGATGGGTGTATACATGGTTACGAGATTTAAAAAAAAGATAAATTAGGGAAACAACAAAAACATCCATCAAAATGGAGGAAAACAACTCTTAGTAGTCTAACATGGGTCATGTCAAATGCCACAGGATTTTCTTTAGCTTGGGAGTGAAGAGCAGTCGTGTCTTCCATCAACTCACATTTAAGTCTGTTTTTTCATGTCTGCTCTGTTGCTCTGATGTAACTTTGTGTGCAGAGCAGTGGAGGAGCACCTCCTCCTCTGCTCTGCACAGCGCCGGCCTTCGCTAATAAAACTATTAATACACTGTATGTAAGTGACAGTGTGCTTGAGTGCAAAGCGTCATATTTACAACATTAACACGCTGTTTAACCGAGGCGTCACGATGCTTGACTCTCAGAGCACCTCTTCACACACAGCTGTGACACTTACTGAACTGAACTGTATCAGCCTCCACCCAGCAGCTCTGTGTGTTTGATGCACTTGATCAGTCAGTTTTGCTACATCCAGCTCATGTTAACACCAACGAAGATGGGATTGGTTGTTACTGTCTGATGCTTCTCTGGTCATTTCTGTATTAGTGGTGGGTGGATCAATTTAAATATTAATAATATCGATACCAATATCAATCAATACTAGTGGGATAACATCAATACCTTAATGTAAAGATTGAAAGCTATCACAAACTTCAGAAATAAGGAGGATAAATTGGTTTTGGTGTAGTTGGTTCACCTTTGTGTCAAAGCACCTACATGTCCAAACAGGCTTCTCTCACCAAATTTGGATTTTTATATTATGAGCAATAACTTTGTTATTCATACATTAGATGATCTGAGCTTTGTGACATGGTGCATTATCCTGCTGGAAGTAGCATCAGAAGATGCTCCACTGTGGTCATAAAGGGATGGACATGGTCAGCAACAATACTCAGGTAGGCTGTGGTGGTTAAACCAGGCCATGTTGGTGCTAAGGGGGCCAAAGTGGGCCAAGAAAATCTCCCCCCACCATTACACCAGCAGCAGCCTGAAGCGTTGTGTGTTCAGAGATGCTGTTCTGCAGACTATTGGACTTCCTGTTGTCTTCCTATCATCTCCAACCAGTCTGCCCATTCTCCTCTGACATCAACCAGACATTCTGGTCCAGACAACTGCTGCTCACCAGATATTTTCTCTTCTTCAGACCATTCTCTGGAAACCCTAGAGATGGTTGTGTGTGAAAATCCCAGTAAATACTCAGCCCAGCAACCATGCTACGTTCAAAGTCACTTAAATCTCCTTTCTTCCTCATTCTGATGCTCAGTTTGAACTTCAGCAAGTCGTCCTCATCATGTCCACATGACTAGATGCTGCCATGTGATTGGCTGGTTAGTTATTTGTGTTAACAAGTCATTGGACGAATAGATCTGAAAAAGTGGCCAGTTAGTTTACCTTAAGTCTAGAAAATCTCAAATTTCAATAAGTTTAAAACTTAAATAAAATAGAAAATACAAATTTAAATGAAAAATGTGCCAAAGTTGCACATGCATCAACCCTAAGACTTCACTGTGCGTAAGAAAAGATCTTTCAGTAACGTTGATCTTCTCTCCATTCAGAGACTCATTTGGTTAATGACTCTGTTGAGATTGTTGTGTATAAATCAAGTTAAATATCAAATTGCAATAAAAGGTTTAAACGATAATAGATCATGTTTTTATGCACACACTGTAAGACTTTCTAAAACAGGGGTGGACAACGTCGGTCCTCGAGAGCCACAATCCTGCAGGTTTTCCGTGCATCCCTGCACCGACACACCTGACTCAAACTAATGAGTCATTGTGCAGATCCTTATAGGCTGTTGGATCCATTTAATTTGAGTCAGGTGTGTTGTTGCAGGGATGCATGGAAAACCTGCAGGATTGTGGCTCTTGAGGATCGACGTTGGCCACCCCTGTTCTAAAATAACATCTAAATTTTTACTCGACATAAACAAATCAGTCCACTGCCTATAGTAAACATTTATAAACAAGATTCCAGTTTCTAGCTGATCTTTAATAAACATTTGCTATAAATCAAGTCTGGGGTATGCAGGAACCAGTTTTTACCGTTATGGAGTCACTACAAAAACTGTAGGGAACTTTTTTGGATCTGTAACTTGTAAAACTTGCATCTGGTTAGTAAAAAACAAAAGTCTGGTTTACAGTGCAGGTATCAGGATCGGTCCTGTATGTTTACACTGATTGTTAGCAGTTCTGTTCAGGTTCTCTGTGCCAGGGCCAGCCTGGCTCTGTAACTCCCCCTCTACACCAGATGTGCTGACCAGACCTCATCAGGCAGCAGGAGTCGTCTGTTAGTACAAAGCAGACGGAGCAACTTAAAAACTTCACTTCATGCACCCATTGTCACACACTCACGTTTATCCGTGTTGCATCCACTTTATCAGGACAGATTTAACGTGTGTGTGTGTTGGTGTGTGCATGTCACGTTTCAACTCACTTCTCTCTCAGATGTATCGACAGCAGCGAGCAGAGATGGAAAGCTCGACATGTTTCTTAGAAAAGGCAGGAGACAGGGAGCCATCACTCTTCTCCTCTCACCACACACTTTCCCCCCTTCCTCCTCCTCCTCCTCCTCACCCACGTTGCTCCTCTGCTGCGCTGAAGATGTAAGTGCCTTAGACAGATGTCTGCTGCCTCTTGTCTAAAACCCTCAACGCGAGCTGCTGAGCTCGGCAAACTCTAATTAAGATCAATATTTCAATTTTTAGTAAAAGCGCACAAGATGGAGAGAAGACAGAGGGAGAGAAATCATCCGTCCACCGAGACTTGGAGAGACAAAAAGAAAGGTCAACTGTGATCCTTCATCGTGTGTGTCTGTGGGAGTGTGTTGGACAGATGTGATCAGGTTTTGTGAATGTGTGTGATTCATGTGTTTAAAACACTTTTCCCACCTGTATTAACTTTATTCACTTTTAATAATATTTGGATGGATGGATGGATGGATGGATGGATGGATGAACGATTGGATGGATGGATGGATGGATGGATGAACGATTGGATGGATGGATGGATGGATGGATGGATGAACGATTGGATGGATGGATGGATGGATGGATGGATGAACGATTGGATGGATGGATGGATGGATGGATGGATGGATGGATGGATGAACGATTGGATGGATGGATGGATGGATGGATGGATGGATGGATGGGTAGATAATTGGGAACCTACAGTTTTTAATAAGAGATGCAAAAATGAGTGAGACTGTGTAAACTATTACATAATGTACAATTTCATTAAACAGGAATCTGCCTTTAAGTTATAAACTTAAATAATGAGCCAGTTAACAATTCCCCAAAAACATGAACGGCATGAGGCAAACTGCAGGAATGATGCTGTCCTCTAAACTAGAGAAAACTGTTTCTTTAATCTGCAATATTTCCAAAGTGAAACCTCTTGTGTCTATGGTTGAATAGAAATGATTATTCATGCTTTTATCATGAATATGATATGATATGATATGATATGATATGATATGATATGATATGATATGACCCCCGTCAGGTCCAGCATTATATGTAAATTCATTGATGAGCAAATTAAAACTAAAAAATAGTACTCAAGTATCAAGAGGAGCCTTGAATCCATAAAGCTCCTCTTGGCAAAGTAAATCAGTCTCTGCTCAGTGACTCCTTCGTTTAGTCAGGTGTGTTGAAACAGGGAAACATCTAAAACTTGCAGGACTGCAGCTCTCCAGGACTGAGCTTCCCTGCCCCTGATCTGCTGAGTGGACAGTGTTGATGCATTTACAGGCTTTTACTTAGACCATCAGTTCTGTTACAGTTTAATTGTTGTTAGTGTTTTTTATTTACTTATGTTTTAAATATATTTTCTCTGTTTTATGTAGTTTTACTCATATTCTGTGAGAACTTAATGATTCTATATCTGTGGTAGGTGCTATAAAAATGTTTTATTATTATTATCATTATTATTAACCGGTGCATCTACAGCATCAAAGGAAGGTTGGGATGACATAAACAGTTTACTTTTAAACACAGGAGATTTAATTCTTGTTTAATCATCTTAATTTATTATAAATTAATTTATACATTTCCATCCTTAACACGCCTATAAAGCTATTTCTCCAACATGGGATATCAACAACTGATTGTCTGCTTCAAAAGCAGCATCCAGGAGTGTTTGAAGAGCAAAGTTGGACAGAAAACCTCCATTTCCTCATCAGACTTGCGAGAAAATCCTTGAACAGCTTAACATAAATAAAGAAGTTCCTCGTTCTGACAGGTTGGTGTTGGTACCTGCTCATTCCTGCCTCAGCTGCTGGGTCCTCAGCTGGGAGTCCTCCTTCGCTGGTGCTTTGCCCATTAAATACCAGAACACCATGGGATGGTGGGGCAGTGGTCAGGGATGTCCCCCCGCCACTCCTAGCATCCCGTACATGATACTCCGGTGACTACGTAGCCTTTTGATTCACTCAAGTCTTGTCTTTTCTTCACAGCCAAAACCTCTTTTGGAAGTGAGAAAGAATTGAAGGGATTTGTATATTTCTCCCTCCCAGGTGCAGAATACCATTAAAGCAACCTAGAAATCTGGAGGAATTTCAGTGTGAAAAGAACAAGGGAGCAAACCTAATCTAGACACCTGTGATCTCTGATCCACGGCACTGCATCAAGACCCGTCATCCATCAACAGCTGATAAAACCACGTGGGAAATGGATTTCTGAGGGGAAACTTGGTTACGTTACAATACTTCACATTTTACTGTGCAAAGAGGTGCACGTGTTAAACTTGTCCAGACTTCCAGAGGTGGCGTCCACTTCTCTGGGCTGGAAAACCTTTTCTCATCAAGAGAGCTTTTCAGAAACTAATAAAGAGGAAGAAGAAGAAAGAAGGCGGCTCACGAGGATCCAATGATTTATCAGTGAGCCATTACAGTGAGCTTAAATGAGAGTTCAGACTCTTTTCTCTAAAAAAAAAATCAAAGTGTTAACATAATGTGGGTAAAACTTTGTCATATTTAGTTTTCAGTGAGTGTCTTTAGGATCTACACATCAACTCAATCACGATTTTCACATTTGAGCTGAAAAACTATAAAGATGCTCAAAGAGAACCTCAGCATCCTAAGCTAGAGCTACATGATCCAGTTTCATTTAAACAGGAGGCTAGCCAGCCTGCTAGCAGGTTTAACGTAGCTACAGCATGAAAACGTGGAACCAGTCTGATTCTTTATAGAAAGAGACAGACCCCAGCCCCAGTATCAGCAGCCCAACACAAGGATCCAGTCTACCACCAGACAGCAAACCAGAACTGACCCCCCTACCACATGAAACTCCACATACTGCACCCAAAACCACCATCTTACCCTTTTCAACTATTGCAGATTTTTCCACTTGCTGATCCAGATTGATAATGTAAATATGTTTTATTTCTCATGTCTCTGTAAAGTGACCACATGTTATCACAGCAGTGGATGTTAATGTGTGTGTATTAGAGACAAGAACACAATCATTTCCTCTATTACTGTATGGTCCTCTCAGCTCTTCCCCTCACTTGGAGCTGCCCTCCACCTAAAAGTTTAGTTCCGCCACCGTTTTCTAGTCCAAACTTTAAAAAACAAAAACTTTTCGTTTTGCTGTCACAATGAGCAAAACCCATTTTTCTCTGAGGGACAATCACGGTGTCCATGGAGGCGAGGCCTCCTAAATGTGATGAAACTCCAGCTTACTGAAGTAAGCCTCCTCTGTTCACTTCACTGTGCACTTGCATGCATGCGCATGTCCCATCCTTTTGCACAATTAAAGCTGATTCCTCCACAGGCGCATTAGTGACTTAAAGGCAGTGACAAAACCCCCTCCAGGCCTGTGATAACCCTGAGCCACCTCTTGGAGCTGGGCTCTTTGGGCTGGATGCAGGCTACCTTGGCTCAAAGCTCTCCACCTTGCTGATGTCCATTTTGCTTAAGTCGGTAGAACTGCACTTGCAGCGAAGTCCCAGTTTGCAAAGACACAATAAAAACCCTGACTTCAAAAAATTCTGTCTCAAGCCTTCGGCCGCAGACACTCCCCTTCCCCTGACAATGAATGGACCACAGCAGATCTTCTTAAATGTGCCATTTCAATACAGACTGCTTAGCTTGGCGTTTGAGGGGGCAGCTCCCGCTTATTTGATAAAAAAAAAAAAACCTCTTCTAATGACTTAGCGCACCTAAACTTAAAAGACCTTGATATGATTTCCGTCCTCTTCATCTTCTGCTCATCTTTTCATCCTTGCCAGCAGATTTGAGACAGAGTGGGAGGGAGGGGGCACGTATTTCATGGCCAGTTCGGACTGGGAGTTAAGCTCAGCAGCTGTGCAAGGCTTTCCTGCGCACATCTGACCAAGTTAAACTTACTACCACCTGTTTTTTTCTTTTCTTTTCTCTCAGTGAGGCACTTTATTCCGCAGATATATCACTCAGGGATCTGCGGGTTGATGGGACTCGGGGGACCGACGATGCTGAAGAGGCTGAACAGGTCAGGTGCGGTGATGTCCCTCCTCCCGTGATACTTATCAGCGGTATCGACATGCTGCTCAACCTTCCGCTCTGATTCGCTCCCCCTCCTCCTCTCACACCCACACCTGAAAGCTTCTTCCCACAAAATAAGGGGGGGAAAAGACAGATGCGTCCAGAATGGAGACGCTCGCGCGCGCGGCGGGGCTTAATTATCCGTCGATCCGCTGAGATGAGTCGGGATGCAATTTGTGGTTAATTGCGAATGAAAACCTCCGGGACTGTCCAATCATACTTAACCCTCGCGGCGGGCGAAAAGCTCGGCCCTCTCCCCCCCCCCCACTCACACACGCGGAAATGCGGATTGATTTTTGGGGAGGGGGGGTCAGAAAGAGCGCGCGGCTTTAAATCGATCATTGATTGATAGATTCTGATGGTTTGTGGAGTCAGAGGCATCTGCGCACCTCATTTGAGAGATGGGAAGGAAATAATTGGGTATAAAAATAGCTTTTTAAACAATTGAGGATAAAATGTGGCTTGTTTATCAACTTGAAACTTTTTTGATGTTTAATATTACTCATTTTAAGAACTTTAAACTTTTGAAGCATCATCATAAAATATTCTTGGCGCTTTAGTTTCTGTACTTTCCAAACTCTGTTTCAGTCCAGCCTTTATGTATATTTTTTTTACATTTTACGTAGTAAAAATTAATTAAGCTCCTCAGCTTGGTTTTCATTTCATTTCAATGTCAGCAGATCTTTTTTCTTGGGGGTCAAAATACGGCTCGTGAATCACCCAGTTTAGACAATAAAACACACACCAGATATATTAAATTTAATAAATGGATTAAACAATATTATAGTATCCATGTCACAGCAATATCTTGGCTTTTAGTTTTAAAACTACTGAGGGGAAAATTGTTAAATTCCTGAACTTTAATAATCACACATGCTTATATTTAATATAAGAATTCTGTAAATATATGGAGGGATTTATGGATTCCAGTAACTAAAGACAGGGAAGTCATTTTCTTTGCGCTGACACAGAAAACGGAACATCATCATCTCACAAACTGACACCCGAGTTTGAAACAAGTGTATTTCTGTTCCAAGTTTTTTTTCTCTCTCTCTCTCTCTCTCTCTCTCTCTGAGAAACTCCCGCAGCTCTCGCCTTGCCACGCTCCTCCGTGCAGTTGCGTCTGCTCGGTCACTAGAGGGGGAGATCTGCTGCACCTGTTCTCCCTGCGAGCTTCCCTTTCCTCCCTTCGGCTCTGCTCGGCTCTCCTCGGCTGGACCCCCGAGCTTCCAGAGTGGAGGCTTCGCTTATAGGAGAATGCAAATAACACGGCCCGGGATTCTCCTCCCATTGGCCCGTCCCACCTCTGTGTCGGAGGGGGTGCGGGGGTCTTTATAAGTGCCTGCCTTCCAGTGCCTCAGTGACACTGCGTGGTTTTACCGTGAAGATTTGGGACGTAGTTTGAAAGCAGTAAGAGACAAAAACAAACTGGAATTTATCACCTCATGCGTAAAATTTCACAAACATTCAACACGTAAGGTCAAAATAGCGCGATCCAGCGAAGGGGGGGACAGGACTGTGGAGGGAACGACGCTTATGGACTGACCGCAACAACAGAGACCAGCCTCCTTGTCCCTCCAAGTAAGACCTGCAACTTCCTGCTTAAGCTTAAACTCTTAAGAACTTTGAAAACATCCGCACCTGCCATTCCATTTGTGGATTCCTGAAACTTTTGGCACACTTTTACGCACGCATCCTGAGACAGTCTCCTAGCGCCGTGTGATTATGTGAGAAACTTTCCTAATCCGGCCGATGCTGCAGTTCATGATCAAGTTGTAAACTGCAGGAGGGGAAGAAGGATGCTTGGAAAATATTTCTAACAAGCGGAGGAGAAAATAAATCTTTTGGCGTGATTTGATTGAGCAGAACTGAGGACAGTAAATCACAGAAAGGCAAGTGGGCTGCAGAGGTGAAGCGAGGACAAGACAGGTTGGTGTCTCCAAATTCACCGGGCTCGAGTTTCAGCCGCTTCGGGGGCTCCTGGTATTAAAGTGCCCATCTGACCTGGGATAAGTTGTCAACAAGAGCAGCGAGCGGAGACAAACTGGCAGGTGTACATGTTCATTTACATGCATACGTATATTCACGCCACTATATATAGAAGTTGTCTAAGGAACGAGCAGCCTTAAGAAGTTTCTCCTCCCGCCCACTGGCCCTGCAGCAGCTCTACGCACCGGGCGTGTGCGTGTGCCTATATATACACCATACAGGCTTTTATTTCTCCTCGCAATCTGTATCCGAGAGGTCTGCCCGCGGTCGGTTTGGCTGTGAGGGCAGGAGTCGTCGCATGGACTGACATGGCCACCGACCTCGCCATGAGCGCAGAGCTGCCCAACAGCCCGCTGGCCATCGAGTACGTCAACGACTTTGATCTGATGAAGTTTGAGGTGAAGAAGGAGCCGCCGGAAGCCGACCGCTACTGCCACCGCCTCCCGTCCGGCTCCCTCTCCTCCACCCCGATCAGCACACCCTGCTCCTCCGTGCCTTCCTCGCCCAGCTTCTGTGCCCCTAGTCCGGGCGCGCAGCCCAACCAGGGCCTTGCCGGCGGCGTCAACAGCAGCGGCAACAGCAACAACAGCAGCGTCAACAACAATCACAGCAACGCGAGTAAGCCTCAGCTGGAGGACCTGTACTGGATCCCCAGCTATCAGCACCACATCAACCCCGAGGCGCTCAACCTGACCCCGGAGGACGCGGTGGAGGCCCTCATCGGTAACGCGCACCATCATCACCACCACCACCAGGCCTACGAGGGCTTCCGCGGGCAGCAGTACGTCGGAGAGGATCTGTCCTCGGCCTCGGCCGCCCACCATCACCAAGCCCATCATCACCACCATCACCACCACCACGGCCACCACGCCCGCCTGGAGGACCGCTTCTCGGACGAGCAGCTGGTCAGCATGACGGTGAGGGAGCTGAACCGGCAGCTGCGAGGATTCAGCAAGGAGGAGGTGATCCGTCTGAAGCAGAAGAGACGCACCCTGAAGAACCGGGGCTACGCGCAGTCCTGCCGCTTCAAACGCGTGCAGCAGAGGCACATGCTGGAGACCGAGAAGTGCACCCTGCAGAACCAAGTGGAGCAGCTGAAGCAGGACGTGGCGCGCCTTGTCAAAGAGAGGGATCTATACAAGGAGAAGTACGAGAAGCTGGCCAGCCGGACCTACAATGCCGGTGGACCCGCGAACACGAGAGATCCGTCCGGGAAACAGGCCAACACCGAGTTCTTCATGTGAGAGACTCATGTTTGTAGAATAGACTGAACTACACCTCCACCGAAACACTCTTCTTACATTAATTTATATTTTTCTGCGTTTGTGTTTTGTTTACAGTTATCTTTTCAGAAAAGACGTTAAAGCTCAACATCTTAACAATTAGGCCTAAAAACTTAGGTGCGTTTTATTTGTAAGTCTTAAAAGATGGGTAGGCTAAACTTCTGTAAGCCTGTCAGGCGGGTACATGGGATCACTTAGCCTGTAGACTTTTTGTCTTCTCAGAGGTCTTACTGAACCAATGACATTTGAGGTGACTGTCTTAATTCACAGAAAGCGCGACAGTTTTGTCTTTAAATGGGACAACAAATGATTTCTTTTTTTAAGTCTGAATGAACTGAAAGAGAAGCAGAAGAAGCAACTCACCACCTCTGTTCAAGCTCCAGGAGGCTCAAAAGACTGTTTCTGTGAAAGAGAGGCGCACTGATGCAGAGACCTTTCAATAATGCAAGTGTAATAGTTCCCCATCCCTATTTGCAACCCTGCATGCAGGACATGTATGGTAAACAACCCCCCAAACACACACACCTCCTGTCATCTCCCAGAATCCTTCCACATGTATGGAAAGCATGACTCATGGTTCTCTTTCTCCCTCCTCCATCAGTAAAGCCTGGGTATGCAGAAAAGCCACAAAAATGTCTCCTTATACCCTTCAAACCACCCCCCTCACCCCCCAACCCCACCAGAGAGGTGCAAGGACTGCGGACTAAAATGCAAAAACAATCCGCGATATTGCGTAAAATGGATGCGTCTTCAACTGCTATTTTCAATCAATTTTTCTATTGTTTTAAAAAAGAAAAAGGAAAAATGACAAAAAGGGATTAACTGAGCCAAGATTTTAGACTATTTATTTCCATCTGTACATAATATGTAGAGAAAAAAGAAAACAGTTAACTGTGTTATTTTATCTTCTCTCTTTTTAAAGCTTTTGTTGCTTGGATTATTTGAAATGTCTTAATACAAATGTTTGTATGTTACAGCATGCAAATTGTCTATGGTATCCTCCTCCTACTGAACATGTGTAATGTCAAAGGCAAGCCTGTACTGCACTAAGAAGAGATCAAACTGGGCAAATGTTCTTTTATGGGGTTTTAGACCTTTGATCTGCTTAAAAAACTGGATGTAAATTTGATCCTCAGTTACTGGATGGACAAGAACTGCATCCGCTGCTAAAACTCTATGCACCAATCTGATGGTTAAAGGTTTTCGATTTCTTTCTTTTTCATTTTAAATTTAAGTACTGGTAGTAGAAAATGTTGTCGGGCCTGTGGGTTTCTCTGCAGCTCGGTGGGTTTAAAACCGTCTGATAGGAGGATGCTTGATGTTCGAGAGAGAGGGGGAAAAGAGGAGACTTTGTTCTTGCATTATTCTGTCAACAAGAAGTCCCTGGTTCGTGTGTTTTCTGATGCTTAGATATATGTGCAATATTGTGCAGAAGTGCCCGATGCTCAGCCAACCTGTTGGATCAGACGTGGAGACAAAAACGTGGCGTTTAATTAAAAAACGGGGGAAAAAAAACAAAACATGAATGAGCTTGATTTTTACCCTTGAAACGATAATAAATAATTTGACTACATTATTTACATAAAAAACACTTAAATAAATAAACAAATAAACAAATTCCATTTTATTTGTTTAATCAGTTTTTAAAAGTTTGGATCCGATTTTAACTAATTTATCCTGAAATAATTCATCCTTAAATAATCCCGATGTGAAGATTAAACGGAGATCAGGAAAGCAAACTTCTGCACAGTGCTGTAAATGTATATCTGTACATATAATTTCTATAGTTATTCAATGAACGTGTCCTGACGTGTCAACAAGTGAAAATCCAACAAAGTGGAACGTTGTTGAGAAATCTTGTTTTCATAATGTTTAATAAAAAGTTCTGTCCCAAATCTGCCAGACTGATGCCGCCGTCTTTGCTCACCACAACGATTTTTTTTTTCTTTAAAAACAACAGCAAAATAGTTCTTCCCTAAGTGATTTATGTCAGACTGTAAGAAATCCGCAGTTGAGCTGCGCCTGTTTCAGGCCGGCTGAGCGCCAGCGCAACTTTTCCTTTGTGGGATTAGAAATACATAGAAAATAAAGTTAAATATTTTTTCTAAAATGACTTAGTTTATTTTTTGAAGCAGTTGCATGTTTTATTAGTGTGAGAAAAATGTTCAGCTGGCATCTAAATATTTTTTCGCAAAAGTTGTTTTAAAAGTTAAAAAAATGTTATTTTTATTGGCGACTAAACGAAAAAAACAAACGCAAACGACAGAAAAAACATTATTATTATTATTATTATTATTATTATTATTATTATCATTGTTGTTGTTGTTCTTATTTCTGCTGGTTAAGATGGAGATATGATAGAGGACTATTTCATCCCCAGCCTGTATTTCTCCTGCCTCTCATCTCTCCGGTTCTCCAGACCAGCTCCGCTGTAAGCTGCTGTCCGAAGCGGCGTTGGAGCGCTCCTGCAGCGGACACGCTGACTCTGTTGAGCCGCTGCGGCTCGCGGGATGTTGAGGTCAAAAGCAGCTCTGATCTCCAGATTTCCAGATTTGTGTGCGCGTGTAAAAAAAAACACACACACACAAGGAATAGGTGGTCACCCCTCCCCTGCCCTGCCCCGCTGCCGGCTCTGGCCGCCTGTCAGCGGGCCTCTGCGCGCCTCATCAGCCGGTGATGGATGGATGAAGCCCGGCTGCTCTCTTCACTGCCTCCTGCAAAACGCGAGGTGAGCATCCCCCCGACCCCCCCTTGTCACTGTCTTTACGTTGTGAGTGTGTCTGTGGGGCATCTCTCACACGTGTCCGCGGTGTGTGCGCGTGTGTGTGTGTGGTGCTGAATGTGGCGGTCTATGGTCCTCTCAGGGTGGAAAGCAGCGCGAGTTGAGACAGATGCCACCCCGTGTTGGTGTTGATGTGACACCCCCGTCAGGCCCGGCGGGTTGCGGCTCACTTCAAACACATATCATAACTCACCGTGAATGAGTGTGTGATTGAAGGAGTGTGTGTGAGTGTGTTTGCGTTGCGGGTCAAGTGGATGGTTAGAGGTCAGTGAGAGAAAACCAGTGATGTGCGCAGCTGCTGCAGCTGCACTCAAACCTGTCTGACTAGATGAATTTGAGCCCTTTTCCCCAAATAAATTATGATCAGATCAGATAATTTACATGTTTGAGATTTTGTGTTTTTGACTGAGTGAAAAGGTGAATGTGTTTTCTTTTTCCAAGAAGTTTGAAAAAATTCTCCTATATCGCATCACATGGATCTAAATATTTTAATCTCATCATTTGTAAATTAAACTATTAAACTTTCATCCTCATATTTAATATTTGTTATTTTTCTTAATGCAAACCAGTTCTAGTAAGAGATGCTTTCACTTTTCACTGGATTTGTGCTGCAGCTCCTCACTCTGCGTTAAAGGTGGAGCATGTCTCATCTTTGCTCTCCAACTTTAGAAACGAATTAATTTGCTGAGTCTTTAATGGGAAACATTCAGCTTTCACTTTAGTTAAAATTTTAATTTTTTCTCAATATCTTCCCTTCTCCTCCTCCTCCCTTCTTTCTCCCCCTCCCTCCTCTCAACCTCTCCATCACTCTCCTCCTTTTCCTGCTTTTGCTGAGTCAGCGGAAACGTTGAGCAGTGTGACAGCCGTCACCTCGCCTAGAGCTGGCGAGTATGTTTGTGTGTGCACCTACAACACACACACATGCATGGTGGTATGTGGAAGAAGCAGGTTGCACCGTGTGTGTGTGTTTATGTGTGTGTGGGGGGCAGAGAGAGATATCACTATGACTACACTGAGGGCTTTTCTTTCTGTAAATCAGGGCAGAGTCCATGTGAGCTGGAACAAAGCGAGTGAAGAAGGATGGAGAGAAATGGAGATGGATGTGGGGGGATGCGGTGTGTCTCTGGCGTCTGGAGCTGCTGCTGCTGAGATTCAACACAGTCAGCGTCTCTTCGGCTCAGCTTACCTACAGTATACCTACACACACACACACACACACACTCACACACATGTCATAAACAGAGTGCACACAAACACTGGAGCAAATGATGGATTTACATCATTTTAATAGGACCGATAATGACCTCAACCTCCAGCCTTTCTTGTTATTGTTGTTTTTGCAGGCCAGGGTACAGCCGGCATTCACAGTGTGATAGATGTCTCTTTTAATTTGAATTCTTTTGCCTTTTTTAACTGTATTTCCAGCTCAGGCAGGTGATGTTCAGGTCTTGGCCTTCAGCTTCACCCTGAAACAGGATTTTTCTTGCTGCAGATATTCTGAGGTTTGCATCCCCGAATCTTGTTTCTACGCACCAGATGGGGGGTTACATCCCTGGCTGTCATTAGGCTACCAGTGCAGTGAGGAAAACCTGGAAACGATAAAGGAGATACAAAGATAACCAAACTGAAGGAGCTCGTCCTGGGCCATGCTGTTCACGTGCATGATGGTATAGGAGAGTTCAGTATCAAAGGACTTCATATATTTTGCAAAATCCCTGCAGTTATTTCAATTATTGTACCAAGTAGCATCCAAAAGGGTTGATATTTAAAATGTGAATGTAAACACAATGCAATGATTGTCATTATCTAACTGAAAAACGTACCAAATCCACACATCGGATGTTGAATTTCACACCAACAGCATGTTTTAGAGAAGACAAAAAAACAGAAACAGTCTGATGCTTCTGGATGATTTAAAAAGTCATTAAATAAACTGACAAAAGTTCTGTAACATGATTCTGTTTAAACCAGCAACCCAGAGAGATGAATGGAGGCTGAACATTCAGTGAAAAGTTTAACTTCTATCTGTCTGGATGGAAGGAATTTTATAAATGAAATCATTAAATGATGCAGAGGATCTGAGCTATGTGGACAGATGGGATGATGCTGAATGCAGAACATGTCGGGGATTTTCAGGCTCTGAAAATCATCATCAGTTCATGTACCTCGTCACTGCATGAAGGTAAAACTTAGTCCTGCAAAGAAAACAAACATATCCAGAAATGCAGCTGCCGTCTTGGAAGTGAAATGGCCTCGTCTTGGAGAGAGGAAAGGATGAGTCCTGATTATCATCAGCACACGGTCTGTGATGATACAGAGTTAGTGCACGAAATGGGTCACATGCACATCGACTGGTCTTCAACTGTCCAACAGCTGAAGGTTTAATTGAAGCAGAAATGGAAAAGGTTTAATTTGCAAATCTACATAAGTCGGTCTGCTCAGTTTCAAGCATTCGGAGTAGCCGTGGTGCAACACGGGACCCCCTGTCCATGTTGTTTGTTTGTTTGTTTTTATCTTTTTCTGGCATTGCATACAACAAACATCAAATTCCTCACTATCAGCACCTGATTTTTCTTTCTTTAAATTTGTACCATTTAGTGTTAAATGTTAATTGCTGACTGATGAAGTGATTAGCGTGTGTTTAGCTACGTTTGATGCTATTTTGCAGATATTTTTCTCATTGCTGATAAAAAATCTGGAGCCATTATTATTAATGTAAAAAAGGAATGCTGCGTGGTTGTGTTACGTGTAGAAATGGAGCTTTTCTGAAAACACCAGGATGATTTCTGTGCTTGCACTGGAGGCACGAGCGGCTTTAGTTTAAAAGTTGTGTATGTGTGAATGAGTAAGATGAGGTGGAAGCTTGAGGCGCTGCACACATGCTGCAGCCTGTTCTCATGAAATGGTGTAAAACACACGTGTGTTGTGATGTTTTGCATATCATTTCCTTTCATGTGTGGTGACAGGATGACACCCTGCTCTGTGCTTCTACCTTCAGCATCAGTTTTCATCACGCAGGTGCATCTCTGCATCATTATTTGATGTGTTATATTGGTAATAGGAATCTGAACCAGATCTTTTCCTAAACCTAACCAAGTATTTTTAATGCCAAAACTTTTCAAAATAAAAATAAATAAATAAAATAAAAGATGAATTTTTAAGTTTCCTTTGACTTTCTGCCACCTCCGCCTACATGAAAAGACCCAGAATGGAGTTTGCTGTCAGCAACTAATGCTGCATTCATGGCAACTGGGAACCTAGAACTTTTGATCTTTGCTTATGAAAAATATGAGAGGAAAGGCTACAAGATGCCAGACTTCTGCATCACCATGCCATTCTCCTGCAAATTTATATATTTATAATAATTTATATTTCTTCCACTTTGACTATTGGATGCACAGAGGTTGTAAATGTTTTAAATTCTAATCTTCTCTGAAGAACATGAAATGCAGATATACATTCCTGCAGCTGTTGGGTCAAATCAGCAAATCCAAAGGACGGTTTGAAAACAGTTGGGCAGTCCAGAAAATAAGCCATCTTCCTGGTTTTTGTTGGGTAAAGAGAAGATGTACTGACACTTAACTCGGCTGTGATGTGGGTCTGCAGCTCTGCAGTAACAGATGAGGAATAAATATTCCACAAACGTGTTTTAGAAACTTTGTGTAATGCAGTCTGATCACATTGTTACAGAGGCTCCATCATCCAGCATGTCCTGTTAATGAGATTTAGAATATTAATTTATTGTTATCACTGATATCTAATACAGTGCTTTTCAGGTGTGGGTCTCCAAAACGCTACTGCCCGGATGCTGACTCCAACTTTGAAGAGAAACCACATCACACCTCATTTTGCTTCTTCTTCTGGCTCTCTGTTCTTTTTAGAGGGGATTTTATTGTCTGTTTCCAAGTCTTTAAACAGGTTGGCCCCTGCTTATCTCTCCGATCTTTGACCTCCACACACTCCCTCTAGATCACTGAGACTTGCTGCTTGTTGTCCCGAAGGTCCAGCTTGAAATTAAAAGAGGACAGAGCTTTTTCTGTTATCGCCCCCAAACTATGAGACAGCCTCCCCCTCCACTTTAAAACCTCCCCTACAGTAGAGATTTTTACATGTCATTTAAATTCTCATTTTTATTCTCTAGCTTTTAAACCAAACTGAGTTTTTCTTGCTGAATATTGGTTTTGCTCGTCTATTTATTGTCATTTATTTATTTAATATTTGTTTTATCATTGTTTAGTCCTCCTTTTATTTGTATTTTATCTCAGGTGTGCAACACCTGGGTCAACATGTTTTTAATGAGCTTATAAATAAAGTTGATTGGACTTGTATACATTCAAACAAATCTCAGTTTTTCCTGGATAAACAAGTTGCAGAAACAAAGATTTGTGGAACAGAACTGTCTTTCCATAAAGGATGCTCCAGTCTTTCTCAGAACAGCTCTCATGGCTGCTGTTAAAATATTTCCAGGTTGTTTCACTCACTTTAGAAGGTTTCTGAGTAAAAATAAATATTCAGCCGGACGCTTTGTGTGTTTGACAATGAGAGCAGGTTTGTTTCTACTTGGCACATTATGAGCTGCAGCTCAGGCAGATGCAGTTAACCTGAACATGCAGAAAGAAGCACTTAAAGTATCTTTACAAGTTTATATTTAGTGGAGTTGTGTAGGTAGCTTGGTTACATGTGTGATATATGGTTTCATGACGATGGTCTTCCTGTGGTGGTCATCAGGGTTCAGAAAATCCTTTAAAGCTTCCATCTGTTCATGTTGTTTTTTTTGTGTTCATCATTTACGATCCATTAGGATGATAAACATTTGTCCTTCAGAAACAGCCAGAAGTGTATAAAACCTTCATGTTTTTACTTTTCGTTTAGCAGAAACCTTTGAGCTCCATCCAGCAGACGCGTGTTCGTGCTCCAGTTAGAGCGGCTCCCCGGAGACATGCTCAGCTTTAAAAAGTTGTCACCCTGCGCAAAATGTAATCGACATTTTTGATAAATCACCTGCACGCTGTTAACACTCACGGGGTATTAATAATTATTACTCCTGATCTGATGATGGAGTTAGTGACCCGGGGGCCCGGAGCCTCTGCAGAGTCGGAGGTGGTGGTGGTGGATGAGGTTCCCACCCGACACACCCAGGAAAGCAATTTGGCACCGTTGGCGCCATGCAGCCGCTGCGACCCCTGACTGAGCTGCGTGCCCTGCCTCCACCAGCTCCACACTGTCACACACACACAGAAACACACACACACACACACCCTGACACGCTGCATGCTGAGTAGACAAATTCAAACATGCTATCACAGGAGAAAATATGCCCAAACAGCAAATCTAACCTTGTCCCATGCTTTGAAAATACAGTAATAAACTAAGTGGCAAACAAACAAACAAACAAATGAGACCGGTGGGATGATGTGCTGATCTGAAAACAGGGAGGAGGGGATGTGTGAATCACAGAAAATAGCATACTTGTTACCTTAAAGTGGGAAATAAAACCTTAAAAATACGCCACAAAGGGAGAAGCACCTCCAGATACTCTCTCTGAAGAGTTTTAGTAGAATAACTGTTACCAATTATCTCCATATTTCAGTATTTGCTTGTTGTTTTCTGCTTTTTATATCTCATGTTTATCCTTAGCAGTGGTTTCAGCTCATAATTTGCTGCCAAGAATTCACTTAAAGGGAGTTTCCCTCCTCTTATTTTATTTCCTGTTGATCACAAGGCGATTTACTGAGTCAAGCTTTTAACGAGGGGTCGAGTTCCTGCTGAATCCCTCAAATCGCCACTATCACTTCCTCCTCACCTCGCTGTGCTCGTGATTCAGCATTTCTCAGTCGGTCATTGTTTCTCATTCAGGTTTGCTGTGACACTGGTCACACGGGCCTTCTGGTTTCCATGATGGATGCGTTTAGTGATGAAACATATTTACAGCTACTATGTCCACTGATCAGCCACAACATTCAAGCCGCCCGTCTGGTATAAAACCTCCTTTAGAAAACCTCTCAGGTGCTGGATGGAACTAAGATCAAGGCAGTTTGAAGACACCCTTAGACCATCTACAGCAGTGTTTTTGTAGTGGCAGGTGTGCATTATCCTCCTGAAAGAGGCCACTGCTGGACAGGAGCAAAGCTAGAGGGTTAGCCACCTCTGAAATCTGACTGATCCCATCCTTCCAATTTCAGTCTGGCTGCTCCCACCTCACAATAAGAGCTATTTTAACCAGATGATTAAAGCCGATCCATGTTTTTGGACTGTTGTGGCAGATCAGCGTACAGATGCACACTTGCTGTAGATCAGATGAGCCTGTGCAGTAATGCAGTGGAGAGGACTGTCCGCAGTGGCAGTGGAGGGTCAATCGGCAATCAATTATTCCACTCAGCTTGGCCTGAAGCCACACCACAGACCGGCTGCCTGCACCAAGCACATACACACCCACATACACACCGTTAAAAACACTGTACTCACGTTCCTTCGGTCTTTACTTACACATCACCCACAAAACCCACATGCTGACGGAACAAGTTAGAAATAAAACTCAAAAAATGTATTTCAGTTCTTAGAGTGGATGTTAAATCATGTTGATTAATGGCATCAACTTCTATGAATAAATAAATCCACACAGATCATTCTTACATAATGAACAGAAAATTATCTGGACAGAAGATGATCTGGATAAAAACATGTTGTTCCTTTTATCATTGAAGTGTATTTGTGCAGCTGTGATAAAACTACAGCAGCCTCACCCAAAGTAAACCTGCTGATAAAATATGGTAAATGGAATGGACTTGTGCTTATATAGCACTTTTTCAGTCAGTTTGACCACTCAAAGCGCTTTACACTACTTATTACATTCACCCATTCACACACACATTCACACCCCGATAGGCACAACATGGGGTTAAGTGTCTTGCCCAAGGACACTTCAGCACGTAGTCAGTGGAAGCCTGGAATCGATCCGCCTACCTTCCGGTTCAAAGACGACTGCTCTTCCTCCTGAGCTACAGCTGCCCAGAGATACATCATTGGCTGCTTGTTTTACATGTTTTTCTTCACTTTTTACATTAGATTATCACTTTAGTTGTAATAATCAGTTCAATAGTTCATAAAATCTAGAAATAACAAAAGTTCTCATCTGTGCCCCCCTTTTCCTGGTCAGTGCTCCTGGCCCCCCATCAGAACTTTTCGAGACCCGCCCCTGCATAGCTGAAGGATAAACCCAGTCTACCACCAGCCAGCTGCTGTGTGAGAGAAGATACTGCCAAAAAAAAGTACTTTGGGGTGAATATGTGATGGCGTGAACCATGAACTGCTAGTTTCCTCCTTCTCAGCTGAACCATAAACAAACGCAACAAGAGAGAAAAGCCGATCAGCTGATCACCGACAGCCATCATGATTCACGGAACAACGTGCGAGAAGAGGGAGGAAGCAGCTGCTGCACAAACACTGAGACGACCAGAGATCCCCTAGAGCAGCCATGTTGGTGCAGGACGCAGGAAAAAAAATAAAAAATCCAGGAAAAGTGCGGGTGTGGAACCCTCTCACCGGGAAAGGAGTGGGTTGTTAAAACACCCCTGTTCTCCATGGCGACGTCCATGGGTGGCTCCTTTAATGTTGTGTTTATTCCTCAATCCATCCACAGAGCCAGCCGGCTTCTTTTCCACCTTGCCTCTCCACGTCCCGCCATCATAACAGAGAAATGAGGGATGTGTGGGGCTTGTCAGGCCACGCATGCTTTAATTAATTAAATAAATTAGTTAACATGTTGTTTTTGACATCTCTAGTTTAAAGCTGTAACCATCAGCTTGGATTTTTTTAACTGAATTTATTTAGTATATTCAATGTTCATGACTCAATTTATCCACAAAATTTGCTAATAATTGTTGGAATTTTTTTGTCAGTTTTATATAAAGACCAATTTAAACACATCTTTTAAGGGAAATGAAAAGTCAGAACTTTTAATCATTTGCAAAATGATGAACATTCACTCACATTTTCACAATTCAGCATTCAAATTCTATTAAAAAAACTTAGAAGTAATGATATTTCTTTTTGGTTGAATATTTCCCCTCGTCAGTAAAACCAGTGGTGTTTTATTATTAGTTAATTATTAATAGTCACCTTCACAACGAAGTATAACTTGTAAAGATGCTGCTTCTGTGCAATGAGCAACACAGCTAAACGTGTGGGTAGCGCCTCCTCTGAGCGATGTATGACGATGTATAATATAACACCCACTGGTTCTATTAAATCAGCCAGTCACATATCTCCTTCCTTTTTGTGCTGTTTCTTGCAGTGATTTCTTTAAATGTGAAACCTTGTAAATACGGTACGAGGCAAAAACAGTTTGTTCTTATTTTAAAGTGAAAATTTGGTCTGAGCGTCTTCGTGCTTCACCCCAGTCTGACCCCTCTTAGAGAAGCTAAATGTCATTTCTCTAAGTAGTCTTTAGGAAAAAGTTCTCCAGACTTCTTGGAGGACTTTCCAAAGCTCTTCTTTGGATGTTTCTGTCTTTTGTTCTGTTCTCCATCCAGATGATCCCACACTGCTTTAGTAATGTTGAGGTCCAGGTTCTGGGGAGGATCTTCAGTCCAGTTCTTGTGTCATGTGACACACCTCAGCCTTTTCACCTGGTTTCCTTCTTAAAGAATCAATCAGACGATTGGTCCATGAAAATTTTATTTATATAGCACTTTTCATACATAAGAGCAGCGCAACGTGCTTTAAACAACAGTAACAACAATATCTTTGGATGTTTCTGTCTTTTGTTCTGTTCTCCGTCCAGATGAACCCACACTGCTTTAATAATGTTGAGGTCCAGGTTCTGGGGAGGATCCATCCCTCCATCAGACCTGTTGCCACTGATCTTGAGTCCAGTTCTTGTGTCATGTGACGTACCTCAGCCTGTTCTCCCTGTTTCCCTTCTTTTAGAATGGCTTCATGACAGCCATGTTTCCATGGAGACCATTTCTGTTGAGGCTTCAGCGAACAGTAGATGGATCATCTTCCAAGTCCTTTTTCAGGTCTTTGCTGGATTTGTTCCTATTTCTTCAGGACTTTCGGATCCTGTTCATGTGCTGTAGATGGTTTTTAGTCCTGACTCTTCTTCTTTTGTCCTCCACATGTCCAGTTACTGCCTCCATGCTGAGATAAGCCAAGTTTCCAGCTAACAGGTTTTGTTGCTGCTATAATTGTTCTCTCTGTCTGATCTTTGCTGATTTTCAGAGATGAAACTGAAGAAATGGGAACAAATGATGTGTCTTTATTACAGGCTGCTGGTAACTAAGAGCATAAAGAACCAGTTTAAACTGGTACTTTGCTAAGTTGTCTATTATGTGCCGACACAACTCTGGTTCATCCCTTGAGTTAGAAGCTTTTTTTGTACTTAAATGACTCATAGGTAGATATGGGCTATACAAACATTTTTCCTTTCAATAAGATACCATTAGTATATTAGTACATTTTCATTGATACAAGTATTTTAAGGCACTTAAAGAAAAATCCTGAATGTTCATTGTGCACTAACATTTAAGGCCATTATAAACATCTGGATAAAACTCATGAATAGAAGTACTTTACAGAAATGCTTACATCTGATAACCGTGCTATGTAGGAATACACCAGGGCTGCTTTTTGCATGTCATTTTATAAACTAAAACTCAGAAATGAAAAGAAATATTTTGTATTAACACAGTAGTCTTGTAATATTTGAAAAGTATTGAATCCATATTTTGTCTGTCAGACACTGAAGAATCAATCACACAGTATTGATTTGCCCATCCCGACCGTTAAGTGGCCTCGCAAACATAAAGGATTAGGACAAAGAAGTAGTGAAAAAGCAGCTGAAACTTTGAAAGACCACTTTAATCCTCACGATGCATCAATTATTAAAAAACAGCACCACGTTTTGTTTTCACATACAACACGTTACTTCTACAGACATGTACAGTGATGCTTTATTTATTTTGATCTATAAAGCTATTTCTAAAATGATATGTCATATTTAAACAATATTAATATTCTATAAAAATACTGTTTTATCTTTTCCTCATCCTGTTTATCACTGAGGAAAATTTAACAATGTATGTATTTATATGAAATTTTATAATATATTTAATCTTTTAATATATTTAATCTTTGCAAACATACTTCATCCGTACTAGAAATCAGCCTGTAAACAGGTGGATTCAATGCAGGGTTAAAAGTTTAAGAGAAGTCTGACTGCTTGGAAAAGACATGGGCCTACTAGAAAAGTCATATTAAGGCTGGATCAAGACTTTTGCACGGTGCTGCTGAACTTTTCCAGAAATCCAGGAAGCTTTTCCTAAAATCCAACTTCTTCACACGTCTTCAATTCATGTTACCAAAAACTGGTATCACTTATATATATTTTAAATACAGACATAAGTACCAATCAAAACCTCTGCAACAAGTTTCCTTTAATTCCTTTCTCTCATGCAGATGTTTAATTGCATCAGTGGTCAAACTAACGTGAACCAGCAGTCCACCTTCATGTCTGAGCTTTCTTTTCAACCTCTTGGCCAGCAGGGCTCTCAGCTCCTCAGTCAGTTGTTATCTCTCACCAGGACCGTGTGAAAGTCAAGCTGCATAAGTTTAGACTGTGTGTCTCCAGATCTCAGGACTCCCCTTCAGTCCTGAGGGTGGATCTCTCGCAGATGACGGGGAGAGGGTGCCAGCACCGCGCTGCCCGCTGTCACACACCCTGTCACCCTTTGCACCCGTGAAGTGCCACGCATGCAGACACAGCCGAAGTGACTGCATGTCACTGATCCTGACACACACACTGAAGACCTGGACCCAGAGGCAGACACACACTGTCCAGACTGATGCATGTCTACGAGCCGCCTCTGTCCAGACAGACCGACTGCGTGTGTGTTTGCGTGTGTGTGTGTGTGTGTTAACTGGGTTTAGTTGTGTTTGACAAGCATAAAGGACGCACAGTCAGGATTGTGGACAAACTCCCCACAAGCAAAAATAGACAAGGAACTCTTCATCTGCTGAAGACTTCATGTGATAAGATCCTTTAAAACGAGGTCTGACAGAGCAAACGTGGCGTTTTCGAGCGGGTGTACGACACTAACAGATCTCTGAGCTAAGAAAGTTGATGATGTCATGATCTGTGGGTTCTGTATTTGTTTGGACTTGGTTGTTTCTTCCTGTTGTGAGCTGATTTCCTGCATCATTTCTTCTCTCCTTCGTGACGTCTAGTTCCTTTTGCTGATTGTGTTGGTTTCACAGCTGTTCTTTGGTTCTGTTAATTACCTGCACACCTGTCTGCACGTGTCATCACTTCCCTCCAGGTGTTTATACTCCTCTTTTTGATTTTTGAAATGCCAGATTGTTGTGTTAGTGTTTCTCAGTAAATTCGTCATTTCTCCTCGTGTCTACCCCGTGGTTTGCTTTTAGATTCTTGTCCTTTCTTTAATGGACAGCTCGGTTTTCCTGCTTCTGCAGTGTTTTTGGGATTTCTCCAGGAAAGGTGAAAACTCCTTCCTGCTGCATTCGGGTCCTACTTTCTTCATACTCCATCTTCATGGCAGATTATGTTCATATAAAACTCTTGGAATCTAATAGCTTCGTTAAATAAACAATCCATTTAATACTTTAAAATCAACATATCACATCTTTTTATATAGAAGATAGTCCTACATGGAAGAATATTGTCAAATTTATGTCGCATTACATTAAACTAATAAATGCTCTGTCCAGGGGCGTATCCAGGAAATTTTTAATGGGGTGGTTAAGAATGGACAGAGGTTAATATGTGGTGGCCAATCAGTAGATATCACTAACTACAATGTCCAGCAGGATCGTTGTTATTAAACACCAAGTAATTTATCTGGCAGAGGAAAGAAAGGCTTTAAACACCATTCATGTTGCAGAGGAACCACAGATCAACCAAACAGCCCGAGTGCGGGTGTCCCTGTAGCTGCTGGAATCTCCTGCCTCTAGTGTAATTCTGTTTTTAAGAGATTTTCCCAATAAATCCTCCAACCCCACCACCCTCGTCCTGTTTCATTCGTTGTCTCGTTCTTTCATTAATTCAGAAAACACAGATTTTTAGTTCACGACAAAAACTCAACTGTAGAACAACACAAAGTACTTTCCAGGGCAAAAATAGCAATTATATCAGATGCCAAAATAATTTAATTTGAAACAATAAAATATGACAAGGTTTGATTATTGACTAAAATAAAAGCAAATTGCAAATAATTATAAATAAAATATTACAAATAGTAATAAATAATCACACCAAAAATTCATCTGGACCCACAGAGTTTTAAATATATAGCTTTATATTTTCCTGAATGTAAACAGGATGGACAAAACATTATACAAATGTATTTCACAAAAATCTTTTTTCTTAAAAACAGCTGTGATTGGACACATGGAAACCACCGGCCATGACTGAACAGGTGACCGTTACTGACATCTTCTCTAGTTCTGTCGTAGTAAAAGTTTGGAGGGAAAAGTTTTTCTCAATTAAATTTAGAATACGAGAAACGCAGAGGGGAAGAAAGAGAGATAGATTTAAAATTCAAGCGCATTTTGTGACAGAGACTGTCAAAGCGACACAAAGCTGCGATACGACGGCGTCTTTCTTCTTCCTTGTAACTTAAACTGGGGTACACTCAAAGCTTCTGCCTTATAAAAGCACGACCTCATTCAGCCTGTTTAATACAGAGCACAGGAGCTCTACAGGAACACGAAGATGAGGAGAAATAAACAGAATGAAGAAGTGAATGTGGTGAAGGAGTGCAGACTCAGCGCTGCTGGAGGAGACGGAGTGCTGAAACCGTCATGGCAACCCTCGATGGGTGACAGAAGAGACACGGAGGAAACGGAGAGAAAGCAAAGGGAGCTGCTGGAAGAGAGAAGAAGTAGTTTGACATGATGCCTTTTTATTTAGAGGTATTTTTGTGGTGAGAGACGTTGGCAGTTTGAGGCCAGCTGTGCTTTTTCTCTAACTAATAACGTTCTCCACCTTCTCTGCTGTTGATGTGGTCGTTGTTGCTGTTTCCACCGGACTTGTTCTTCTCTTGCACCGTCTTACTCCATCTTTAAGTGAAGATCTCTTCAGTCTTTGCTCAAACACTTACTGTGATATGTTTTATACATTGAGGAGGGATGGATGTGCCAGAGGAAACATCTCTGACTAGAAAACTGATGCACTTAACATCAACAATAATTTAACTCTTTGCTAAAGAGCCATCATGTAAATTTTATTAATATTATGTTTATTGATGGAAAATAAAACTTAACCTGAAACAAATTATATCAAATCACCAGCAACCCTATTTAAACTAAATGAAAGGAGATGCATGCAGTGGTTCTTTCATTCTTGGTGATGCTGCACTGAAGTAGTGGTGAGCAGATCGATCCAAATATCACCAATACCAGTGATACTAGAGTGAAAACATCTATCCTTTATGTAAGGCTTGAAAACAGTCAGAATCTTCATAAATAAGCAGTATAAAGTGGTTTTTTTTGTAGATATGCTTAGTAAGCACTTGTGAGCACAGAAAATTCTGTAAGTTGGTAAAAGATGAACAAGATAAAAACTTTTGGAAAAGTAAAACTGGTTTTATTGCAGTAATTATCTTTGCATGTGAAATATTATAGAACAGATTTTTATTTGATAAATTTGTGCTTACTCACAGATTGTCTGAAATACTAAAACTGCTTCATTTTCTGTTATTTTTAAACAATAATCTGTATTTTATTGTGTTCTTTGTATTAAAAGTGAAAATGAATAAGAAAAGACAGCAGTACTGGTTGTTTAGTGAACTACTATCTTAAACATCATCAGTGTATCTCTGATTTGAAGGGTCAGCACCAGTACTGCAAACATGCCAAGAAGTGATTTCCCAGACCATTAAACCACCAGCAGCAGCTTGAACTGTTGACACAAGACAGGTTGACTCCATGGATTCATGTTTCAGCCCTAAAATCTGCAGCCTCGACATAAAGATCAATTAATCAGACCTTCAGCCGTTCCTATTGAGGCCTCGTATTTCTGGTGCAACCCGCTCTCTGAACCTTTAAAGTCTCCCGTTTGAAGTCTGCATGTTTTCAGTGTTTTTGCATCATTCTGAAGAAACTCCTGAGACAGCGATGGAAATTCCAGTATATCAGCAGTTTCACAGTTACTACACAGGTCCAAATCACAGCAGTTTATGTTGAGAGTAAACTAGAGCTCCTCACCTGCAACAGCAGGTTTTATACAGTACAAAAAACAATAAAATTCACACCCTCTTTCAGGTTATTCAGGTTTTACTCATCAAGTCTTAAAATAACAAAAATACAACCCCAGACAAACATAACCTGACGTGTTAAAGTGTTATTTATTTAACAGAAACTACATCACAATGTAGAGGCAGTAAATGAAAAGCTGTGTCCACCTCCTGATCCAGCAGCTCGTGGAAACACCGTTAGCAGCAGTAAGTTGAAGCAGAGGTTTTCTGTGTGACGTTATCAGTCTCTCTCATGGTTGTGGAGGGTTGATTTGGGTTTGCAGCACTGGTTTCTGCAGCTGTCTGAAGGTCCCACCACAGCATCTCAGTCAGGATGAGGTCTGAACTTTAACTGGATCATGTCAACACCTGGATTCTTTTCTTTTTCAGTCATTCTGCTGCAGTCAAGCTTTAGCTGTCGGACAGATGGACCTGCCCTGGTCCTGTAGCTGCAGAACAAGCCCAGATCATCATCCCTCCACCACTGTGCTGACATCTGGTATAAGGTGTTTTTGCCAGTATGCTGTGTTTGGGTTTCTGCATTCTGACCAAACATCTCCACTTTGGTCCTGTCTGTCCAGAGGACATTGTTCTGGAAGTCTTGTGGTTTGTTCAGATGCAGCTTAGCCATCCTGAGCTGTGCGGTCATGTTGTTTAGAGAGGAGAGATGCTCTCCTGCAACCCTTCCAAACAAGAGATACTTGTTCAGTATTTTTATAATTAGGCTGTCATGAACCTTATTATTTAACGTGTTAACTGAGGCTTGGACAGTCACAGATGTAACTCTTGGGTTTTTTCAGTCTCTCTGAGCTCTGCACAGTCTGATGTTGGGCTGAACTTGCTGGGACGTCCACTTCTTGGCAGCTGCCTTGAATGTTTTCCACTATTGAACTATTTTTCTCTCTGCAGGACGATGGACTCCACATATTTTGGAAATGACCTTATGACCCTTCCCAGATTGATGTGTAGCAACAGTTACTAGGATCATTGCTGATGTCTTTCCTCCTTGGCATTACCTGAATGCTGCAGAGCAGCAGAAGTTAATAACTGATACCTAAGTTTGCAGTTCCTGTGGAAGCAATTTATTTTTCCACACACTGTTTCTGCATCATAAAGTCAAATCTTGTAGTTCACTTGAGGTTAAATTTACCTCATTTTAACACCTGGTGAAGATGACACCATTTTTTATGTTGTGCCAAGAAACCAAAACCTTGCAGTGCTGATTGGCTGACTGGACAATTGCACATGTGGAGAGGTTTTCCTAATAAAGTGCTAACTGAGTGTAATTTAACACAGAGATGAACAGAGCAGTTTTCTTTTCTGGAACCATCTATTGCTTTAGAAGGCCTTATTTCTTTCCCCCGAAGCAGGAAATCCTCATCTGTCCTTCCTATGGTGTCTCAGACTTAAGTTGCTCGCCCTCAGCATCACTTCCTGCAGAATACATTTATGTTGACACCACAACCTGCACTCCTCCGTGGCTCAGATCAGCAATCGAGCATGGTTCACACAGCATCAGCCTGAAGAGCCTCCTCCTCCTCCCTCTGCCTGCAGGTCTGGGTCAGGTGGGCCTCCATGAATAAGTCATCCTTCGCAGTCCACTCACCCAGCCCTGTTTACATGGATTAATTTTGCATGGCCTTTATTAAGATTTAAGTACAAACTTCAGGTTATGCCTCTGCAAATACAAAGTTTAATTTTAAATCAAATTATTATTCAGGTTTGTTTGTCAGGTGTTATTAGCAGGTCTGAGCTGTTAGTGTCGAAGTGAAGATGTTAAAAACCAAAAAGCTCTGACAAGGCAGAACCACAGTGCTGGGTGGAGATCAGCACCTCAAATTAGTGTGACATTGCATAAATATTTCAGAATGGGAGCAAATTCTACGAATTTTCATGAACCTTTTCACTTTCACTTCTTAGATTCTGCAAAAAGGAGAAGTAATTAAGTACATAAACTTAAAGAAGAAAAGTAGTTCCTTTCCTGCAGTGACTGTTCACAAACACTTTTTACTGACACAGCTTCCCACGTTTCCAAATCTTGCCAACTTCTGTCTAAACTGGGTTGTTTCTCCTTTACTGGAGCATGCCCAGTCCTCTACTTCAGCTCTACCACCTACAGCTTCGTCTTAAATCACTTCTGCTTCCTAAATGCTGATGGTTTGGGGAAAACTCAACTCATGTTTTCTGTTGAACCATCAGCACATGAAAACAGCATGGTAGGCACTCTGATTTACAAAGCTCATTTTATCTCAGCATGACTCGACAATAATGAAAACAGAGAAGAGTGGTGGTAATGAACCGGGCAGGCTGTTTATTGCTGAGGTATGATATAGATACACTTTGCATTTCTTTGTGTTCCATACAGTCTTTTAAGCTTGAAGTCAACTTAACCCAGAATGCAACTCTGCTGCTGAGATTCAATTGTGCCAAAGTTGTAGCTGATAAATAAATGTTTAAACAGAGTAAAACCTCAGTTTCAGTCCAAACTCATCCTACTTCTTGTGGCATAAGTTTAATAAACTTACAGCCTGTACAGGTCTCCTTTTTAATGTTTTGTTTCCACACAGCCAGACTTTCCTCTAATCTGTTAAAGTGGTTTTCCAGGCTGGCAGAAAAAAGGCTCCTAACGCAAATAACTTTAAATTGAACATCCCGGGGTTTTCCAGTGTTTTCCTTTTTTTTTTTAATTATTGGGATGCTCCATGCTGGGGCGATGCCTGCTCGGTCTGCAGGTTCGCTGCTGCAGTGATCGCCCTTGTCTGGGGGAGTTGGTGCCGTCCAGCACTACCTCATAAAGGTTGTGGTGTGGGACCAGCCATGATCTGGGTGGGTCCTGTGGTGGTGGCCTCTGTGGTTGTGGGTGAAAGTGCCCTAAGATATCCCTTCCTCATAGCAGCTTTGAGCCTGGATTGGGGATTGGGGTTAGTGGTTGGGTAGGTGGGGCTGCTTTTGTGTGCTTTACCTGTGTGAGTGTGTGAGAAATAACGATTGGATGTGTGTTTTTGTTTTTAAGTTGGTTGACTTATATGTCTGGGTATGTGAAGGCTTATTTTTTATTCTGTTTTGTCATTGATATTGTTGTTACTGTTGTTTAAAGCACGTTGCGCTGCTCTTATGTATGAAAAGTGCTATATAAATAAAATTTTCATGGACCATTCGTCTGATTGATTCTTTAAGAAGGAAACCAGGTGAAAAGGCTGAGGTGTGTCACATGACACAAGAACTGGACTGAAGATCCTCCCCACAACCTGGACCTCAACATTACTAAAGCAGTGTGGGATCATCTGGACGGAGAACAGAACAAAAGACAGAAACATCCAAAGAAGAGCTTTGGAAAGTCCTCCAAGAAGTCTGGAGAACTGTTCCTAAAGACTACTAAGAGAAATGACATTTAGCTTCTCTAAGAGGGGTCAGACTGGAGTGAAGCATGAAGACGCTCAGACCAAATATTCACTTTAAAATAAGAACAAACTGTTTTTGCCTCGTACCGTATTTACAAGGTTTCACATTTAAAGAAATCACTGCAAGAAACAGCACAAAAAGGAAGGAGATATGTGACTGGCTGATTTAATAGAACCAGTGGGTGTTATATTATACATCGTCATACATCGCTCAGAGTGAACACCAACAGAAGAGTTTTGCAGGGGGTTTGCCACATTTTTTTGGAGGCGCTACTCACACATTTAGCTGTGTTGCTCATTGCACAGAAGCAGCATCTTTACAAGTTATACCTTACTTTAAATTAAACAAAGTGTATTTACATTTACACAAAAAATCACTGCAGCTTTTTCCTGTTTTTCTCACAAATATGAAGGAAGGCTGGATCAAGACTTTCGCACAGCACTGCATCAGTATAATTTCTCTCTCTCGTTTATCTTTTTAAATAATCCAACTGTTGTTTTGATGACATATGTATGCTTCTATTACAACCTAATGTTACTGTAGCACTTTTTGTATATCTCAAAAACATAAGTGGCTTTGGCAGAACTTTAATATCTGACTCTGGAAATTTTAATGAGTTTATTTTGGTCTGATTCGTCCAAACTGCAGTTATGCACTTATCTTCCCCTTTTTTTTTTACTGCAACAGATTTGGGCAAATTTCTGTCTGAATGTTTTATATGTAAAAATCACAGATAGCTTGTTAACCTAACCTGCTGACTGAAAGATGACACTTTCACAACTCTCAGACACCTGTTAAAGGTTAAAGGTCTAAGGAAGGAAACCTGGTCAGTTCTCCAGCTGTCAACAGTGGGACTTGGGAGTTGAAATTTCATAGCTTGTAAGTTGCAGATAACAGCTTTCGCAGACGGCTGCAGAAAAATGTTAAATCTTTGAAGGACAGATAATGCTGTTATCATCATACTGACATGATTTTTGTACCTTTTGCAGGCAGTTATGGTCCATGAAACTCAACGCTGAACCCCAGCCATAACAGGTAAGACATGAACGAAGGAGATCTGTTCTGCAGGAGAGCTGGCCTGTTGTAGCAGAGCAGTGGACTTTAATGATGTAAAAATTTGGAAGACACAAGCGGGACATGTTGATTAATAACTAGCAGTGAAATCAACTCTTCTTTAGTCGGAATATAGAACTTGTAAATATGTCATTTTTATGATTTGCAGAAGATCTTCCAGCTTGGATTCTGCTGGCTTTGAGGACAAGGACGAGCCACATCTGCAGCCCATCGGGTCGAGCTGGGGCAAAGTTAAGGTTAAAATGTGACATTTCTCATTAGTGAAATGCCCCACGGTGTGTTTCTCACGCCTCCCTACGACAGAGCAGTGGAGCATTTGATTCAAACCTCTGGATTTGCGTCCGGAGAAGAGGGTTAGTGGAGATTCATCAAACCTGTCAGGAGGGGAGTGGGTGGGAATCCCCCCTGGAGAGGGAGCTCACCCCACTCCTGATGAGACAGATTCATCTTCCACATCCTGTCAGACCACCGGTCTAGCACAGTTATGTAAGGAGAGCGATGAATGAGTGGCAGCGAGGGTGGAAATGAGCGGAAGGATAACAGAGGCAGAGCATGCAGGGCTTTTGCCAAGACATCCAGAGATGTATGGCCAACAAAGCAGTTTGAGTTTATGGTTCTTTCAGCTACAACTATTTGTAGACTGAGAGATTTTTTTAATCTCTTTATTAACTTGACAAACTTGTAACATGTGAACTTCATGAATGCAACAACAGCCTTTTTCTCAGATTTAGTCTTTTCTCAAATTGCCACAAGTCTGTCTGTTTTACTCTGTTTGTGACAGGGTTTAAAAGCAGAAAACAGTTGGAAACAGCACATTTTAAGAAATGTATGAACGGAGAAGAAGAAGCAAGACGTGTTTGTGATGCGGTACTGTAAATCCTCTGTGTGGACAGCTGGAGATGCAACATATTACAGAGGGCGATTAGCATGCAGTATTTCTTGGAGACTTTTAGACCTTAACTTTAGCCTTTAAGGCTACATCTCCTCCCAGACAACAGCACTCCCTCACTCTCAAATTTTCCTCATGTCTCCACATCTTTCAGCCTAAATTTGCTAAAAAGATGCAAGGAAGGATGCAGCTGTGTTCTCCTGTGGCCTCCTCTTTCCTCGCCTCCATGGTGTGCATTTAAAGGACTTGATCTTCCATGATAGTTGAAAAAAATGATTTCCTCCCAGAAGAATAAAAAAAAAAATTTAAATAAATAAATAATATATATATATATATAGTCAACCATACCTGAGGAGAAGTACTGTTTTATGGATAAACTTGGGAGGCAAATGTCTGGCACTTATTTATAACAGTGTAAGTGTTGATGTCTGTATTCGAAAGAGAAACGTTTTGACTTCTGCAGCAGGGAAATCGTTTCTACTAGCAGATGTTACAGTTCTCACATGCCTGCTGAAATGTTCAGGTAACACTTGCTTTGTAAGATAACAGGGATGCCGGGCACCTGTTGGGTTCATTACTCAAATAAACATGAAGTCATTAAGAACAAGAGTAAGGTGGAGGCAGAAAAAACATTCAAATTAAGCCCTGTTATAAACACCAGCTCTTTTTAATGAGTTTCAATAGATACTTGTCATGGTTCTGAAAACCTGAAGAGTTAGCTGCAAAAACACAAAGGCTTTTTGTAGGAATTTTCTCAAAATTTCTATTAAATATGGTTATAAAAATCTACAGGAGCAGGAACAGGCTGATTTGAACCTTCTTTGAGCTGAGTGGAGCTAAATGTTAATAGTGTCTGTATTACAAACCTGGAATTCGTAAGTCATTAAACAAATGAGTGTGTTACGCCCTGTGGAGAAACAGCAGTCTGAACCTCAGTGAGAAATCAAGAATACCACAGAGCCTGTTTAAATATTCATACATTCCTCTTAGAAATAAACCGGCTTCTTGATCCGGCCCAGCGGAGACTTTCCGTGTGCAGAGGGATGTAAAACTCCTCTGGCTGTATTAGTTTATCAGAAGACAAACAACCCGGTTAAATAACATCTGATTTTTGGATGAAAAACCTGAAAACCTGAAAAATCTGAAGCTTTTAGTAAAGGAAAACTTCCACTCACAGTTTCAGATTCAGCTGCGTGTGCTGCTAACAGCTGAAAACTGATGAAACATTCATACCTCATGGCTCGACCAAACTTCACACCATGGTGACCTGATAACCAAATCATCAGCGAAGGAAGGCTGAGAGATTTGCATCTGATGAACAAATCTCACCCAAACTTTCTGACACCAATAGCAGGATTATTGACCAGAAATCCTTCAAATAATAACCTTTACTGTTTCTATAAACTCTTACACAGAATAAACTCTGTTAATTTAACTTTAATATTTAGGTTTAGGTTTCTCCTTATTTTAGTTTCAGCAAAATTACCTAAATTATAAACCAGTTACAGAAAATAAGATCAACAGAAAGTCAATAAACTGAAGGCGCAAAAAGAAGAAAAATACACAACATAAAACATCCTGCAAAACATCAAACTTCCCACCTTCCTGATTGTAAACCTGCTACTAGACTAGTAAAGGTCTTTTATTTCTTTCTCCATTTTTTGTTGTTTTGATTTCTTTATTCATGTTATCCCACAGATTGGCTCCTTTTACTGAAACACAAAGTTTTCCAGTTTAGTCCTAAATATAGTTTCATTTCAAAGATCTCTGTTCCTTTTAATTGTAATAACTTTGTCTTTTTAAAATCTCCTTTGAAGTTTGTTTGCTGGTGTCTTTTTATGGGCTTTGAACATGATTTGTAAAATGCAACATTCCACTAAATCCTGAAAATTTAATGTTTTAATGTTCAAAAACAGTTTTTTGTCTCACCATATGATTTCTCACTTGTAGATTTTAGGTGTATCACATCAGATCTTTTTGTACATTGAACATGGATTGCATGACCTGCACGTCCCCAGACTTTAGAACCACAGGTGAGTTACGGAACAATCATACTCTTATATCATTACATTGATTGGTCATTTAATAAGTCCTTTGATTTCTATATCATTTAATAAACAATAAAGCCAAAAGATTTGATGGAAACTATCAAAATAGAAACAATAAATGGATTTTCCACAACGATAAAACGTCGGACAGCTTCTGCTGGGTCCTGGCATTATGTTGACTCTGAGATGGACCTCACAGAAGCCTCTGCAAACATCTGGAAACCTCCAGAGGTCTTGTATCCAGTCCTCGTCAGAGCTGTTTTAGGGGCAGATGGAGGACCTACACATTATGATGGAGGTTTTAAGGCTTTTGTCGATCACAATGCTGAATTTGATACACAGAAATCACATTTATATTTAGCTTTAAATAAACACTACTTACATTTCTGACCTTAAAAGTACATTGTGTAAGAACATTCAGACGTTGGAATTGTGTATCATATTCCAACGGATTGTATTCCAACCTAACATGCATTCTAGCGACTCACTTTCTCAAACATGTACTGCAACAACGGAAACTGTGGTGTGTTTAAAAGCCTGAACATTGACGAAAGCATGTCATCTGATAGTTCATGGATGCTCATCAATGTTCTCTCAGGTGAAGAAGTTCCCAAGTCAGGGGGAAAACATCTGGTGGACGGAAATGAACTGTCAGACATTGTTCCTCTGTGTTTAAATGGATGAATGGTTCTCACAGTGGGAACGGAGCTTGATGGGGAAACTGGCTTTTTGGCCCAGTAAAACCCCCTTATAAAGCCGTCCCACCAGCTTTTAGACCAGCTTTATCCCAACAGGAAGCTGGCGTTTACTGTGACTATAAAAGCGACTGAAACTGGTGTATTTTAGCAGAAGCAACTTATGCTTCCTATGGTAACCATGGTAACAAGCAACACTGTCTAACAAAACTGAATGAATAAAGTTAGTTTTAGGCTTATTTAGGCAGTACCGATGACTAAAGGCCGTTACATATGCCTCAAGAAGTGAGAACTTTATTTCTTATTTTTGAGCCCATGAGAACAAAATGGTGTCATTGTGCTCTCACCGACGTGAATGAGAACCGTTCTCGACACATCGGCAGAGCAGAACTTTCTTCTACTGGGGCTCTGAGAGGTATTGTGTGATTAGTGGGACATTCGATGTGGGCGTTGTTAATGCAGAAAAGTGGAAAGTTTTGGCTTCCGCATTTCCTCTGCTGACGGGTGAACAGATTTACAGTTTTAATGAACAGCTGATTGAGGTCATGAGAAAGTACTGTATGTAACTGTAAACGACACACATTGAATTTAAAAACACGGACAATGCCAGGTACAGAGTATGCAACAAGATTTACTTGTTTCCAGCACTTTCCAGAATAAAAGCTGCAACTTCAACATCTCTTCAAAATCCTTCTCCTTCCGTAGTACCTTCCACCCAGGGAAGGTAGGCTAGTCCAACGTTTTTTTTCCTTTTTGTATTTGTCTTTTTTGTATCATCTGGTCACGCTGCCTTTGAAGCCTCCTTTTTTGCTTTTGTTTTTTTTTTGGGCGATGGTGAAAGTGGCTCCATTGCTGCTGCTGCACATGCATGGTCCTGCATTTTTATGAATAACAATTGAATGTATTTTCTAACTTGCCGGGATAGTTTATTTTATTCATTTTCTCCTCCCATGTCTCAATCACTATGAGCTGGCTCATAGGGAAAACGGATAGTTGTCCCTTGCAGGCGGCTGTAGTTTCAAGATGGCAGACTGTCATGGCGCTGCCTCCCCGGCTTACCCATTATATGTATAAACAAATAGAAAATTATTCACTTACGAGAATGTATCAGGTCATTAGTGGAGGCTATAATCCACCAATGAAAGTGCATCAATTTTGGCCAGTAAACAACTTAAAATGTTACACAATGTCTCTGCTACTGACTTTTAATACCACGCTAACATTATGTACTTTCTCTGAGCTGTTGTCCTGCAGCATCCTGAGTCTGAGAAACCACACTAGCAGCTTTTATTTTCCCCCAAATGAGAGCTTTATTTTGCTTTACAGCACCAGGCCACATGCTAACAACTGGTAATCAACACAAATGGATATTTTAAACTTGCGCCATAGCTGATTTAGCAATGAAATGCAAGAGGACATTATCACAGGGTATGAGGGAAAGAGACAGAGCAAGCGATAAGACAAGAGTCAACATCAGAGTTAACATCAGACTACTGGCTGGAGAGAGCTCAGAAAAGAGACAGGATGCAGGATGGATGCTGAATTACCCTTCGTTAGGGAGGCGCCAAAGGGCACAAATCTACCAAAGCTCAGTAGTGCGGCTTTTACGCTGATCTATGTAAACAAACAAAATCTCTATAAATATACAAATAACAAGTAGGCACAACTGACCAGGTTGGCCAGTCAGAAAGAAGGAGGCTATGAGTACATATAGATACAGTTAGCGGACGGTAGTCTAGATGCTAAAATATAAACTACGCTCTAAGCCAGTGGCTCTCATCTAATGACAATGCAGCTTCTCAGAAAAGTCATGGATATCATGACAGGCATCTTATATGTGGATATTAACTGGCTACACATAAAGTATGTTAACTTCTTTCCCCATAAGCAGACAGAATGGATTGTTGCTAAAATGATGAATGGTCTGACTGCCTCTGATTGTGACATTACCCTTCAGTGTAAAACTGACCCTGCAGAAGAACCAGAAGAAGAACCTGCTCAGACTGTTGCCTCTGGCACCTGGTCCTGCTGCAGAAAACCCCAGTCTGCCTCTACCAGGCGAGAAATGACAGAACCAACCACTAACTATCTCCTTTCCATACAGTAATAAGTTAATAATACATTTCTCTCTTAGTATGTTTGCATGTCTTCTTCCAACAGAGGTGATAATGCAAAGAGGAAACTTATCATGTGTTCACGTATGTGTGTGTGTGTGTGATGAGTGGGTGGGTGTGTCTTCTTTGTAGTTGGCGGGTTAATAATTGACTTCTGTTCAGGCCACATGGGATGTTCCTAATCTGATCTGATACTGCATGTCATAGTACTAGCTCTGATTAAATATTCATGAAACATGCAGCTGTGTGTGTGTGTGTGTGTGTGTGTGTGTGTGTGTGTGTGTGTGTGTGTGTGTGTGTGTGAGTGTGTGAGGGGTGTTGGGATGGGATGGGGGTGTCAGAGCACCCAGTAGGAGGTCAATTTCAGAAGCAAAAAGAGGGAAAGGTGCTGAGTTACCAAGGAGATAGTTCTCACTCCAGCCAGGCAGATTGACACCCCTCAAACGCACACACACACACACACACACATACACACACACATTGCACCTTAATGCCATCAATTAATTCTCAGGTTGCCCATTAAATAACCCTAAAAATATGTGTTTCTTACTTGTTTTGATGGCACACAGCGACATTTGTTATGTACATTCCTGCAGCCGTTGTTATCTGGCAGCATCCTGAGGCCGAGAAACCACATTTAACAACTTTTTTTTTTCCCTCGGATGCTGCATTACTTTACAGCAGCATTTTCCTTTACAGCAGTGTGTCAGTAACTGGATCAACACACCAGCCGTTTTACATACACAACATGGATGATTGAGCAAAGAAAACCAAGAGGATTTTATCAGAGGAAAAGAGAGTAAGAGAAAGCGATAGAGCAAGAGATAAGACAAGAGTCACCATCGGACTGAATTTTCAGAGAATTCAAGAAGAGACACGATGCATGATAGATGCTTAATAGCCTGTTATAGATGCTTCACTGAGAAAATTCAGTAGTGCAGCTTCTAGGTCCAAATCAAAATGTGCTTTAAAAGAATATATTATTCTTAGCACTAACAAGATGTTTTTGAGGTATTTTCAAATTAAATAAACGCTTATACGCTTTGGAGAAAAGCATCTGCTAAATGCCTCCTTTGATCATCAGGTTTTACTTCCACCAGCTTGAAAATATATTTTCCCTCCTGATTTGTTTTTCTTTGTTTGCTTCACAAGCAGTAATTTAAATCTATGACTGGACGAAACCCAACACCCCTCATCCCACCAAAGAACACCATCTCCACAGTGAAGCATGGTGGTGGCAGCATCATGCTAAGGGGGATATGTTTCATCAGGGACTGGGAAACTGGTCAAATTTGAGGGAATGATGAATGTAGGTAAATACAGGAACATCCCACAACATTTGAGACTGGGATGAAGTTCATCTTCCAGCAGGACAATAACACCAACTATCCAAGTAAGATGGTTAAAAAAAAAAAAAAAAAAAATAGGATTTTTTTTTTTCTTTGCTAGCTGAGGCTTGGGTTGGTGAACAATTACAAGCCCAAATGAATCTGATTTAAAATTTAAGTGATTGATGACATTTTATAATCAAATAATTGAAATATATCTATTCATTGTAATAATCAGTCGCCACACTGGATGATGAAGATGAGGGAAAGAGAAAGTGGTTAATCAAAGGAAAATCTTTCAGACTGCTCAGTAAATTATTCAGACCCCCCTTTTTCTGCACCTGCCACTCCACCTTTACTGTTATCTCTTTAAAATCTACAGCTTGTGTTTCTTTGGTTTGGTCTATGCAACAGAAAATGATCTATAAACGGCAGATGAACATGGACTGTTCTCCTGCTTCTGGCTCCAAATGTGGCTTTTGTTTTGTTGTTTAAAAAAGAAGACAAGCTTAATTTCAGCAGTTACTTCAACCATCCAGGGAGCTACTGATTAATAGATCCATTTGTGGTGTAAATGTGATGCAGTGTACAGGTTCCTGATGGGGACAGTCCATTTCCATATCCCATTTCCTGAATTATTGAAAGTGGGGCTAAAGCCAGGTGCTGTATATCAGTGGCAGCTGTTCTCTCACTTGAATGAGATGTGTCAACTTTGAGATTATTTATGCAGCTTCTGCCTCTTACCGAGCACATCTACATATTTCTTCATGCTCAAAAAGAGGTTAATATGGAGCTACTTCCATGTCTGATTTGTGCAGCTTAATCTAAATGGAATTTAGCTACATGCTTCGTGAGGTTTGCAGTATTGGTTTGCAACATGTCAACACCTTGATTCTTTATATTTTCAATCATTCTGTTTTAGATTTGCTGCTGTGTTTGGGATCATTGTCCCGTTGCATGAGACGGTTTCAGCTGGGCTTTATCTTTAGGACAGATGGACTCACAACTTGTCACACCCACACCAGTTCCTGTCATTCTCTGCCCTGCCAATCTCCACAATAATCACTTCCCTGATCATCTACACCTGGTCCTGTTCATCTCAACCTGCCACAGACACTCCAGTCAGTCTTTGGACTCCTGATCATTCACACCTGTTCCAGTCAGTCACTCTCCGGACTCCTGATTGCCCACACCTGTTTCCCATCCACTAGCCCTGCAATATGTATTCCAGCTCCACGTTCACTCCCTGTCGGACCTTGACGTTTATACCCACATGGACCAATCTTCTCCCGCACCTTGGATCTCCAGTCAGCCCTCCCGCTGCCTCTTCTGTCTCTGTGAGGTCCATCCATGACACATCTGACTCTGAAATACTTTAGAGTTTAGAGTTTAGAGTATCCAGAGTTCATGGTCCACTCTGTGATCACTAGGTGTCCACATCATCAACCTTCCACCACCGTGCTTGAGAGTTAGTAGGAGGTGTTTGTGCTGATGTGCTGTTTGTATTTTTTCGTCATGTCTTCATTGGTCTGGTCTGTCTAAAAGACATTGTTCCAGAAGTCTTGTGATTTGTTCAGATGTAGCTTTGGAAACATAAGCTCTGCTGCCATGTTCTTATTAGAGGAAAGAGGCTTTCTCCTGCAACCTTTCCAAACAAGCCATACTTGTTTGCAACAGGTTGCACCTTTATTTTTCAAGACTGTAAATATTCACATCATGTCCCAAGACATCACTCTCAGCTTTTGCATTAATGTTATTACATCTCTGATGTCAAGATCAAGTTCTAATTCACAGCCTATGTATAAATCTTTGATGGATATGTAAAGTTTTAAGTCCAAAAGGACATTCAGATTTCCATTTGTTAGTAAGTAAGCGGGTAAAATCCCACCTATACGCACCTATCAAGATAAAAATCCCAAAATGCTTCACAAAGAAAAAAAATAAACAATATAAAACAGAACAACAAGCTAAGCAAAAGTAAGTTTTAAAAGATGGTTTTGCTGGTTTTTTCTCATCCCAGTGTTGGAATGTGGGTCCCCTGCTCTCCTTAATGTAATGTATTATACAGTGTGTGATCTTGAGCTTTGGTTGAAAGCCCCACCTGACTGTCGCTCGCATATCTCTTCAAACCGCCCCGTGTGTTAACATGCACAGGTCATAATCAAGTCTTTCTGGAAAGCTGCATGTCAGCAATTCCAGTTTCTCATCAATATTAATCAGAGCTGGTCAGAGGCTGCATAAGCATTCATTAGGCCTCATAAAACTAATCATGGGCAGCATCTAAGGTCACAGGACATGCAGAGTCGCATGACAACATGTTGGACAGGACATTCAGCAGTGTCCTCTCTTTGAGGATGCTGTCCCATTCTCATCATCCTTTAACAACACCTTGAATTCAAACGTCCGTTAGCAATATAGTGAAAGATTTTAAGTGTCAACACCTGCAACAAGCTGCTTCTAGCTGGAGCAACTTTTTCAGTTTTACTGTGTTTTTAAAAACTTTGTGTAGATGGTAAATTTTCTGTTAAGCTTAATTTCAGCCAGTCCTTGCAGCTTCCAGGTTTGATTCAAGACACTTTTATTCACGGATTAAACTGATGATAAGAGCTGTTCTGATTAACTTTGGGCTTTGTTTTTTTGTGGCAGTGTTATGACAGGCCAGACATCATGAAGCATCGTATGCTGATTCATTCATTCACTTTAAAATTAAAGTGCTAGATTATGTTATTTTAAGTTTATTATTAACTTGTCATTAAAATAGATTTTACTAGTATGATGTGTATCTCAACTGGTTAAGTAGTCACCCATGTTGATCAAGTAACTAGCTCCATGGAAACAAGCCAAAAAGAAGCACCTTGTCCCCTCCAGTAAAAACTTTGAATACCTTGAACTTCTAATTAAAAGAAGACACACACTAGCCATCCCAAATAAGACCCGATGCAAAACTCTGAAAATAAAATACCCGTCTCCTGCCCTTGTACTAATGAGAATATGAAACTGTTATGTATAATTCTCATGGATAAGAAAGTTTGGTATTTTTGTGCCGGCATGTTCCGTGGTATTTCATACTTCCATCTCTCGCCTGTGTCATGATCATGCTTGCTGAGTTTGTTTTATTAGGCCTAAAGCTGGGCACATACATGAAGATTGCCAGGCTGTTTTTGTCTTGATTTTGCCCCTTCCCGACCAAGGATGGCAAATGCCAAAATTATCTTATAAGATTTTGCTTTAAAATGATCCTGTGGTCTGAGGTGTGTTACGAGCGAATTCGTCCTGACAATCGGCTCTGAAACAGGTTGTGGCCAAAATCAGGACAAAAACAGCCCGATAATCTTTATTTGTACCCAGCTTTAGAGTTGCTAACCTCCCTCTTTGTGTCTTCAGGGATCTGCTTCATTGTCCCACCTACTACACCTTCCCGCTGTGCCCACCTGCCTGTTCGCCCCACTACCACTTCTAGCTACCACTACCCAGGACCTCTACCTAGAGATCCCCATCTCCGGTCCTTAAAGCCCACTGTCACGCAACCTTTCAATGTCTCCCTGCTTCAGCACGCCTGACTCAGATTAATGGCTCAATAACAGACTTGTGCAGAGCTTGTCATTTAATTTGAATCAGGTGTGTTGCAGCAGGGAAACATCTAATACCTGCAGAATGGAGGGGCTTGATGACCACGGTTGGGGATCACTGCCTCTTCCCACGGCCAGCTATCTCCCTCTGTTCAGACTCCCAAACTGGATCCAGTAAGATAACTTCATTTGTTGGATTTCTTCTCTCATAGGAACTCCCATTAATCATTTCCTTCTCCTCCCTGAGATTCTTGTGTACCTGGATCATCCCTCTGGCTTCCAACAACCTTTATTCATTAAACCATGTTTTTATTCATCCTCGGTACTCGCAGCATGGGTATTGTCATTCTGTCAAGTGAAGTTGTGCATGTGTGTGTGGGTAAGGGTGAGCCGGTAAAAACACCGGCTAGGATGGGCACAGTAATAAAGAAACAGGGTTGTAAGCAGGTCTTAAATAAACAAACTGTTGCATTCAAGTTTCCTACTCTGCAGCAAGGGATTATTGCTATTTTTATGGACTGCTTTGAGAGAATCAGGAAGGCTTCATAAAGGAAGCAGTGCAAGCCCAAATAAGCATCTACAAGCTCAAAAACCCACAACCTGCAACTGATGACATTTGCAAGCAACTTTACAGAAAAACAAGCCCAAAGTTGCTTCTCTGCTCCCTAAAAGCATAAAACATCTGATGGTTTATTTCGCAGCCTTAGGATCTGGACACCTTGCAGTGGACGATGAGTACTCTGTACACCAAAGTATTCTAGAGTCAGATGTGAGTCCATCTGTCTGACTCAGGCAACAGGCCAATGATCCCAAACACAGCAGCAGATCTACAACAGCATGGCTGAAAAAGAAAAGAATCAAGGTGTTGACATGATCCAGTCAAAGTCCAGACCTCAATCTGCCTGAAATGCTGCGGTGGGACTTTCAGGGGGCTGCAGTCCTCAATGAACTGGAGTGATGTTGAACAGAACAATCCCACCACAACAATGTGAGGGATGCATAACTGCTTGTCCAGCTAATTACACTTTCTGTATTTTATTGCCCTCTTAGATTTATATTTTATATACTTTATGTGTGTGTTTTATGTGGTTTGTTTTTTGACTGCTTGTTTTAATGATTACTGTCTGTAATGGAATTTGACTGCTGCTGTCTTGGCCCGGGCTCCCTTGAAAAAGAGATTTTGGAATCTCAATGGTAAAATAAAGGTTAAATAAATAAATAATATTATACAGAGATATATTACTTCAACTTATTGTTGCTGAACGTGTTGCTACAAGCTGCTGGATCATGAGGTGGATTCAGTTTTTCAATAACTGCTACTACATTTTGGCTTTTTTTTTTCTTTTTTAAAAAGAAATAATGACAGACAAATATGTTAAGAAGTTGTTACAACTAATACAACTAAGGCTGTATTTAGACTATTCATATTTTATATAGTAAAGACAATTATTTTTGACTATGCTGACACACCATACTCTTAATCCATGGTGAACAAGGTGGACCAGGACTTTGAGATGCTGAGGTTTTATATTAACAAAAAATAGAAGGTGCTGCAAAAGTTAACTTAACTGATGGCATTATGACAGGATGACATTAAACTAACTTAAAAACTTAATTAAACAAACAAAACTCAAGAAAAGATCCCAGAAAGATGGACAGACGTAAAGTGAAGACAACAGGAACAAACAGAACAACCAGGACCTGAAAAAGCCTTCACTTAAAAATGAAAGAAACCTTTGCAGATTTCAGAACAGTCCCACAATTTCAGAGAAAGTTCTTCTAAATTGTGAAAATTTAAATCTCACTTTTGATTTTCTCTTTAACTTTTTGTCATATTCAGTCGCCGTTTAGCTGGATGCAAACCCCAACACAACTCAAGGTTTCCGTGATATAAAAATGTCCTTTAATGCAAAGAGGTGCATCTGTCTGGTGAATGAATAAAGCCTGTGACAGCAGAGTCTTTCTCTTGGAATCAGCTTGTTCTGGCAGAAGTCTTCTTGAGAATAGAAGTAAGGCAGAAGATGTTTTAACCACTTCTGTTTTATTGACTTTTTAAAATATTTTCCAAGCGTATTTGTGCAGAAAATCTGTCCTGTTTTCAAAATCTCCATCCAGAGGCCTTGACTTACATGTGTGTGCATGCAGACGTCCAGATCCACCCCTGGATGTGTATCTGCAGCTCAGCCTGCAGCTAAAACACACACCGAGGCGATGTGTACATGCCGGCACTAAGGGAAGCTGTAAATGTGCACACTTATGTCAATGTAAACTTTAAAGACATCTTTTTAAGTTCAGAAATGCTCTCGGCGCTCTGTATCTAGACTGGACAGACCTTCAGTCAGCAGGTTGGTTTAAGAGAAAGTGCACATACCCATCAACAACAGAACACACACACACACACACTGTGGCTGAGCAAACAACATCACCAGCACATAAACAGGTGTAATCAAACGCACAAAGTGCTGAAGAGAGTGGAATCTGTGACATGCATGATAAAAGGACTCTTTGAGCAGCTAAAAAGCCAACGCTGAAGACCACAGAAGAAGAAGAACAGAGAGGAAGAGGCCTTGGCCTGAGGCTTGTTAGTTTGTGTCTCTAACAGCAGTTTGTTTGAACCTCTGCATGGCCTCTTTTCTTATTGACAGCTTCTCCTTCATCACCCTGCCAGGCTGCAGGGCCACGGGGAGGTGTGTGTGTGTGTGTGTGTGTGTGTGTGAGGGCGAATAAGGGGTGTGAGGCCTGGGAGCTCCAGGCAGGACAGGAGGGAGGGGGGACGGTTCGACACCTCCCCTCAGAGCTGGACGCTGCTGGTAAAGCGCTGATGGTTAGCTAGCACAGCTCCCTTTGTGCTGAAGCACGAGCTTTAAAATGCTGCGTCTGCCTCTGACATACACACACACGCACCTCAGCAGAAACACACACTCGGCCCCATGGATACACACCCATCACCTGGCAGTTGGAAACCAGCGAGTAAAGTGTGGGAGACGCACATGGAAGTGAAGTTACGCATATGCTACCAGCAACGGCATCACCTGGACCCAGAGGAGCCTCCCTCAGCTGTTCCATATGCACCATCCTGATCACACACACTCACACACACATACTCTGTTATGCTGCACACCCTCAGAGGATGCCACCTGCCCCACTGTCTCTGATGGGGTCATCAGTGGGGTCATTCATTGTTATGTCCTCAGGGGACAGCATGGAGATGCTGTTGTTTGTGTGTTGCTGTTGTTCTGTGTCTATCTTTGTGAGAACCAGTTTCAAATGTTTGGTGGTGAAGTTTTGGAAAAAGTTAACAAAGTGGGAATAGTTTTTGGTAAATCTTTGACCCGCTGAGACATATGATATTTTTCCTGGAAGCTGGGAGGGTTTTCAGAAAGTGGAGACTTTCTTGATGTGACAGTTTTTTTTGTTTTTTTTTGTGGTGGGCTTTACTTTGACTCTCAGAATCAGAAAACCTTGAAATCCTACAACAGATGCAGAAGGATGAACATGATGAAGTGAAGCCAGTCATGGTTCCTGCTGGGGTCTTTCTCACCTGATCATACAGTGCGACTCTTACAGAGACTTCCTGTGCATTATGAATCAATCAATCAATCAATCTTTGTAGAGCACTTTTTTTTGTACAAAGAAATCCAAGTGTTTTCCATTAAAAACATAATGAACATCCCCAATCTCATCTTCACCCATAAAGTCCCCCAGCCAAGGAAAGCCAGCCCTCACAAGGCTGGACTAAAACACAGGTCCTGGGCTCAGAGGTCAGGTAACTTTCCCCCATCCCTCCCTCTGATATTTGATGCTCTTATGGGATGTGTGTCAATTTTTAAAAAGCAAGCATTTATAGAATGACGTTTCCCTGACTTCATAATTCTCCAGGAAACTGTCGGCATGCAGAAAGTGATGGTAAAGGTCAGGTGACCCTGTTTGGTTACAGCTGATGCAAACATCTCTTAAACAAGCATCAGTACAGGATCTTATGAGTTGGTAGTGAGAATGCCTTTTCCTTGATTTCTGTATGTATGCAACACAACTACATGGTTATAGCTCAGAAAAAATTATGCCAGTTTCTTCATTGCGTTGACCAGAGATGTCCAGTTGTGACGCTTCAGGGCTGCTGGCTTGCAGGCTTTACATGTTCCCTGATTCAATGGATCTTTAGTGAATGGATGAAAATAAAACTCCAGCTTGTCAAGTTCTGCACAAGTCTTTTAATGATCTATCTTTTCAATCAGGTGTGATATAGCAGGGAAAAGAGATGCGGGTGGAGTGAGGTAACATTTAAAACCAGATGAGCTAATGAACAGGGAACAGAAGCAAAACAGAATACACAAGGGAAGGTACTAAAAAGTAAATAAAACAGGAAAACAACAGATGACAAAAAAAGATGACTACAGAACCTTAAATCAAAAACCCACAGATCATGACACACTGGTTTGAGGATGGCCGTTTTGAATCTGATTTGGGATTTTGAAGCCAGAAAATCTGAAAGTGATGGATTTTGGTGAAAATCGGAGCACATTCGGTTTCTTTTGGGAAAATCACTCAAAACTGCCCAGTCTGTATTAAAACAACTTTAAAGCCCCTTACTGGACTTTGACAGATTTTTACATTTTGGCATCCGCTAATGAAGACAAATTCAGCCTCTGTCTTCATCCTGTCTCTTCTCTGAGATCTTTCCAGCCAACAGAAGTCATTCTGATGTTGGCTCTTGTCTTATCTCTTGCTCTGTCACTTTCTCTTTTTTTCCCCTCTCTTCCACTGATAATGCCCTGTTGGGTTTCTTTGCTTTAGAAGAGGTCAGTCCTGGGACCTTTTCTGTTCAACTTGTATATGCTCCCTTTGGGTCAGATATTACAGAACTTTAGCGTTAATTATCACAGTTATGCAGATGATACACAACTTTATGTGTCTCTGTCACCAGACGACTGCAGCCCGATAGACTTAATGTGTGAGTGTTTGGAGCAAATAAACACCTGGATGATTTTTATAATTAAATGATAGACCCAGATCTGACTTTCAGCAGCCACAACAAAGTTGTCACTAAGAAGCTTTTTACCAGCTCAGAAACATCAACTTGATTTAACATTTACTCTCCCAGACAGAGCAGAAGAAACTCATCCATGCATTCATCTCCAGCAGGCTGGATTCCTGTAAGGGTCTTTTAACAGGACTTCCCCAAAAGAGCATTAAACATCTGCAGCTCATCCAGATCCTACTGCTAAAGTTTTAACCAGGACTAAGAGATCTGAGCACATCACACCAGTTTTAAAATCTTTACACTAGTTTCTAGTTTACACTGGTTTCCAGTCAGTCACAGAAGAGATTTTAAAACTCTATTGACAGTCTACAAATCCCAGAACAGTTTAGGCCCAGAATCCATCTGACATATGTTCAGAGAATATAAACCTAGCAGAGCTCTTAGATCCAAAGACTCTGGTCAACTAGTCCAGACCAGAGTCCAGACTAAACATGGAGAAGCAGCATTTAAATGTTATACTGCAAACAAATGGAACAAACTGCCAGTGGAGATTAAACTTTCACCAAATGTAGACATTTTTAAATTTCATGCACCTGTGCATGAAATCTATACCATAAATTTTAATTAGTCTAGACTGTTGCTTCATTTCATTTAATTTAATTTAATTTCATTCTTTTGTGTGGTTATTTTATGATTTTTACAATGTCCTAATATGATTTTGTTTCTCTTCACATTCTGTGGTGGTTTTAATGTTTTATGTAAAGCATGTGGAATTTTGTTGTACATAAAATGTACTAAAAGATAAACTTGCCCTGCCTTCTGAATCAGACATGATGCACGTTCAAAATGGCCAGTGTTTTAATATCCAGCTGCTGGTGTGTGATTCGGTGCTGTAAAGCCAAACACCGCTGCAACCTGATGCTCCGGGACAAAATAAAATGATGTGAAGTGTGGTTTCTGAGTCTCAGGATGCTGAGGGGAAATGACGTCACCAGGGACGCACATAATTCAGTTACTTTAGGTTTTAAGATCATTTAAATTGGTTTATATTTTTAAAATTATTTTATTCTTTTTAACCCGTTGATGACTTATTTTGAAAGATTATTTTACAAGGTCTGTGTTAATTGACTCAGTTGTAGCTTCTGCCTCTTGTGGCCACTCAGAGAACTGCAGCTCTGGGCACCTTAACCTCGGTTTCATGTTTTTCAGTTTCCTTCTGAATTTTAGATTCAGTTACAAATGCCTCTTTCTGTGTAGTGTTTTGTCTTGTCGAGTTACAAACAATAAAGAAAACATCTCATCTCTTTGTGGTCAGGTGGATGGCATGTAGTCATTGTTCATCTGCAGACTCAGAATCAGAAACCATAGCTTGATCTTGAGTTTGAAGTTCTTACCAGAATCTGAGGAAACTTAAAAAACAAAAACATTTGTAAAAGTTCTGGAAGGTAGAAGAATTTTATAATAAAACCAGTCGGGGTGTCTTCAAGGAGAAATCAGAGCAAACGTACGAACTTACAAAGATTAAAGCTGAAGGTGAGGATAGAAAACATGTCATTGAGGGTTCTCATTAGCGTAGGTGTGCAAACCTATATTCTTTTTCTCTTGTGTGAGTCTGTGAGGGTGGGGTGGGTGCACGATGCTGCATCTGGTGTGAGGTGGACTTTCTGCTGCTTTTGCATTTTAGCATGCTGCTGCTGTATGTAGGGATCGTAAATATGTGGATTGTTTTTTTCAGAATGAGTCAGTGTGTGATTGGAAGAGTTGTACGCTCTTTAAATATCAGCCTCATAGTGGCATTTACAGTAAAGCATTTTTTAAAATACAGTAAAAAAGAAATGAGTATAAGTGGTTTATCAAAGACTAGAGTAAACAAATAATGTGAATGTGGACAGATTTACTCTCTTCTGCACATCAGGGTTATGTTTGTGGGTTAAATGAAGTAAAGTTGCACATCTCAGCTGGTCCTGCGAAGCTTCTGTTTCCTGTTTTGCTGATTGTTTGTGTCTGTTTAAGTGTGTGAGACAATGAAATAGTGCATATGTGTTGAGCTGTAAATCCCCTCTGTTTGTCTGGTTTCCCCCTCATTAGTGCGAGAGAGTTAACGTTAGCACAAGTGTCCTGCGCTGGACCGTGAGATTAGTAATTAACGCCAAGTCTAACGAAGGGAGAAAAAACAACACCTCGACAAACTCCGACCATCAAGCAGCCAGACCTGCTGACGGAGACAAACTCATCCACTGACGCTCCCAAACTCTGCCTGGGGTGCACAGCCAGCGTGTGGAAATGCCTGTGTGTTTGTTTCAGGATGTTTTAATTCATTTTTAGTGATGGACAGAGGGGGGTGGGGTGGGCAGAAAGAGAGCAGGAACAAAGCAGAGGCAGAAAACCTCGAATTTCTCGCTGCGGTCCTTTACTTCCATCTCCGGCTGATATGTTTTCATTTCAAAATTCAGTCACAATTTCGGCTTTTCGGCCAATCGCATGCTTGGGCCTCTCAATCTCACAGAACCTCTTTCTGCCTGACCAATCCACTCTCCCAGCCCTTCACTGTCTGGCTTACAGAAATCCCAGAAATCCAAGTGGATGGTTAATGATGTCACAGGCTGATCCGTTCCTGTGTCCGCTATGCTCCTGCTCAAATCCCTCTCAATTCCCATATGTGCTCCATGATAAGTCCCATCATGCCTTTCAGCTGACCCTCCTTGGCCTCCTTATTCATTTGGGCCTGTCTCCTCCTGAGCCCAGATTTGGGCGGGTTTGGAAGGGTTAATAGGAAGCTAAGAGGCAGGAAATGAAGGAAGAGGAGGTAACATATAGCTCACCTGAAAAAAAGACAAGAAGTTTTGAAAGGGAAACAGGGGATAAGTGCCATTTTACACGGAGCTGTAAATCCTTTTATTGGCCCGGCTGGGATGTTAGGAGAGGGCACAGAAGTTTGGATCTTTTATCTCTTGGATGTTTAATTCTTTTCTTTCATCCGGGGCCCTGTACTGTCATGAAACAAATAGAAACACAATCCTGAGTTACTTTTAAATTTGTCTTAATATTTACACTTTGAACAGAAATGCAGGTTTTCATCCAAAACTGGCATAAAATTTAACCAAAGTTTAAAGAAACTCAGTAAAGGAAGATGCTGATTAATGTCCCCCTCCTTTCGATTTGTGAAAATTAAGGAATGGGAGCTGTTAAAATGCAAAGAAGCCACTAAAGCAGAAATTCTGACAGCTAATAATGCTCATCGAATCGTTTTATTTTTCCAGCTTGAAGCTCCATTTTGACAACATATCACTACCACCTGATTTCTGTTTACTTTACCCTGAACTAACTACAGACGGACTGGAAGATATGGCCTAAAAATAAAATCTCAGACTTTTCAAACCAAATTCAATTTCCGATGTTAATATTTTTCCTGAAAAACATTAAACTTATTAAAAACAACATTAAACTTAATGCTTTTGCAAACAAATGTGCCTCCCACATATTCTGTATCTTACATTCTATTCTATATATTTATTTTTTTTATTTATTTCATATTACTTTTTCAAGGTAAATAACCATTTCTACTTTCCTGATTGATATTTTGTTATTTTCGTACCTGCTTAGATCATTTTAAGGGATGTTTGCAGAGGTAAAGTTTGTTCTATTAATCTGTTTACAAAATTAAATATCATATACATAAAATGAATTGACAGCTTATGAAAATCTAAGCATTAAACAATACAGCGTAGAAATGTTCAGCTCCACATTAACCAGCTGCACCATTAAATGCTTCTAATCATTAAAGCCGATAAAATATATATATTTATATATATATATATATATATATATATATATATATATATATATATATATATATATATATATATATGTATATGTGTGTGTGTGTATGCTTTAAAAAATACAGAGACAGAGGGAAGAGCTGTTCTGATCAGAGAATATGTTTATATGTAATACTATGCTGATTGTGTTTATGCATTTTTTTCCCTCATGTAGTTACATTATAATGTTTTTACTTATATACTGAATCCCAGTTCTGTTTCTTCGCTGCTGTTTGAACCCTCAGGTGATGCAGATGTAATTAAATTTTTAACCCCTGAAGGAGAACGTGTTTGGGAAATCAGGGCATTTTCTGCAGCTTGGAATCAGGTCCTGTTTCATGCTACTGGATGGTCAAGCCTCCATTAGGATGAAATGAATGGTTAATGTAGAAAAAAAATGGTCACGAGGATCTCTGACATTCAAACATGTACATGCATGTGTGTGTGTGTGTGTGTGTGCATGTTTGTGGCTTTGTTTATGTGCAGGCAGGTCACTCAGGAACTCAGCTTCCACCTGCCTCTCTGAGGGAGGAATGAGAGGGAGACTGAGGTGTGTCTGTGAATAATTGATAATAAGTAGATTTCAATAGGCTGAACATGTCCCTCCTGATGAGCCACCTGTCCATCAGTCCGGACATCTCTGTCACTGGGTGCTTACATGCTGATGGACCAGAGAAAGAGGGAATGGATGGAAAAGCGATGATGGAGAAAGGAAAGGATGGAGAGATGTGGAAGTAAGGTGTGGGGGTTGGTAGAAGTAAAGCTGTTACTCTCTCCACTGCCTGCACGTACCTGGAAAGACTCAGTCATAACTTTCCTCTTCACACCTCAGGGACGTCAAACCCAAAACATGTCTGGGGTGGAACGCTGTGAACCTGTGACGAGGAGCTGGATTAGAGGAGGAAAGTGGCTAAAAAGCTCTGAGGAAGCTGCTGACTGAGGCACTTGTGTGGATCAGCTCTCTCAGGTGGCTACCAGCTTTTTTATGTTCCTTCTAGACCTTCCCAACTCCACCAACTCTATTTGTTGGTGTATGTGTGCCTATCTGGATGTGTGTGAGCGGAGAGAGAAGTGACGTTGATAATGGCAGCGGCGACCCGCCGTCTCTTAGACCAAATGGGCCTCAGCTGTCAGCTGTAGTGCAGCTAAACTGAGTTTAGCAGAGATTAACGCAGAATGACATCCTGTTTGCTTCAGTCTAATCCTAATCTAATCTGACGGGCCTGCATATGGGCAAATGTTGTGCTCACTTGACCTCTGTGAAAACTGTGTTTTACATTGTTTTAGTGTCTGTGAAGTTAAGATCCTACTCGTGTGAAGAAACATCCAACTAAGGTTTATCTAAAAATGTTCTGGATGATAAATCAGACTGATGGACAAAGATGAATCTGAGAAAAATAAACAACAACAAAAAAAAATTCAGTAATCAAAGAGCCAACAAAAGTGATTCAAATTAAAACTATTGTTGAAACAGCAACACAGCAATCATTTGTAAGGTGCACTTTAAAGCAGCTCTATGTAACTTTCTGACCCTAAAAATAAGTGATTTTGTCTTGTTTTGATGGCACCATGACATTTATTATTATTATGTACATTCCAGGAGCGATGAACAAGCACCATGACTGATTCACAAACAAAATCCAAGAGGACATGTAAGGGATAATGCCCGACGAGGTGTCCATTATCATAAATTAATGGACGACGCGGAGGCGTGAACCGACCGACAAGAAGCGGCTGAGTGGACTATTTCTTTGTGACGCGTTGCCAAGGTAACCAGCTCTCACACAGAACCTGCAGCTCGTTCTGCCGCAGCTGTTGTATTAGACCTAATCAGTGGAATGAAGTTATGTTACATGACACAAAGATCATTTCAGAGGGCGGGTGCAGCGCTTACAGCTTGTGTGTGTCCAGAGGATGATGTGACATTTTGTTTCAAACAGTCAAAGTCCACAGATAGTTTCCTACATTGTTCAATAAGCCTGCAGGCTGCTTTCACAGCGACGCCCTATCATGATCTGTCTCCAGGGACTACTCTTTAACGTTTTTATAATGTTATCCACCATTCACTCTGTATCAAGCAAGCAAGTAAGTAATGTATTCAAGACAGAAAGAAAGGTGACGACCTATTTAAAATTAAATGCAACATTGCCGTTGATCGTGACATTTAATAAAGATACTGGCATGTCCATAGTGGCTTTTGCAGGACGGTTATTTAACGTTTGTGGACCCTGACCGCTGCTGGTTGGGACGTTGCGGGACGACAAAATGTTGCTCCATTCTCGTCTCTCCTGGACTGACGGAGCCCAATAAGCCTGCAAGCTGCTTTCACAGTGATGTGCCGTCACAGACATGATCTGGTGTATCTCCAGCCCGGCCTCTGAGTTTCTGTTGCCATGGTTACCAACAACCATTTAGTCAGCGTAATAATTTACAACAATTAGTCTATTTGACTGGAACTTCTTTCATAGGTGTCCATTATCACTTTTTAATGGACAGCCTCCAGCCAATCAAAATCGAGTATTCACCCAGACCATGGTATAATATTAGTTAATCCATTCTGGGCTAAAGTAGTAGATGTCTTGAATAGCTGGTCAGGAACTTTAGTCCCGCTGATTCCTGCTGTATGTTTGTTAGGAAACAGATTCCAAATACTGAATGTATCCAAAATAAAACTTTGTGTTATTATGGTCAGATGCCATGGTGGAGATTGTATCTGTTGCACAGACTCAAGGACTGCAGGGAAGACGAGGTGGATGGGGAACCTCCTCTGAACCAGCACTGGATAGTCTTTCATGTCGTAAATCAGGTTTTTAATCAACATTTTACTATTCTGGACTAGCTCTTCATTCATCCTTATCTTAATTGTTATGCCCCTGTAGTTTAATATTTTTTCCTGTAACAACTTCTGATGCATATGTCAACAACCTGGAACAACAGACCAAGCTATATTAACTTTTGTTTATTTCTTTTAGCAATGTTTCTAATTGAAAACTAAAAAAAAACAAACAAAAAAAAAAAAAAGGGAGAGAAAGAATCAAGCAAGAGATAAGACAAGAATCAACATCAGACTGGTTTTTACTGGCTGAAGACAGCTCAGAGAAGAGACAGGATGTAAGATGGATGCGAAAAATCTATTCATTAGTGTGGCTTTAAAGGCTTATTTAGCCTAAGTTACGTACATATATAGATGCGTCCATTTCACTGCTTTCATATGTTCATGTGTCCTTTACGTTAGCATGGTTGTTAGGCAACACATCCACCAGAGGGCAGTGCAGAGTTTAGAGTTGGTCAGTGTCAGTGGAGGTGTCAGTGGAGGAGATAATAAAGTTAACGCTCAGAAAGAGACATAAAGAGATGCAGCGCAGTAGACGGCGGTGGTCTATGTGGCCCTTAGATACATCGTGATGACTTCTCCTTGTTTTTTGGAGCGGCATGGCTCAGTGGGTAGGGTGGTCGTCTTGTGGGGTTGCCTGAGGGTTGCCGGTTCGATCCTTGGCCTGTCAAGCTCATGTCAAGGTGTCCCTGAGCAAGACGAACCCCAAATTGCTCCTGATGGATGATGGTTAGCAACTTGTTTAGCAGCTTCTGCCAGTGTGTGAATGTGTGTAGGAATGGGTGAATGTGATGTATAATTTAAAGCATTTTGGATATCATTCCATGTACAGAAAGGCACTCTCTAAAAACAGACCATTTACCAGTATTGTTTCTTTCACGGTTTTGCAGCGATACTGCTCACACACTGTATCCACTGTTTCCAGTGGTACTACTCCATTTACTCTATCAGGGAACGGATCCACGAGGGCCCCAAAACTTGACCAAATTATGAAGGTAAATGACAAAGAAAATGGACGTATCTGTCTTTTGCATAAACCATAAATGGATCTTGAGAAACATCTGGAATTGTTAAGATTTGCTTTGTTCTAACAACCAAAACATCAACTTCACTGAATCGATGTGATCTTGTATCATGATCAAACTTGTGATTTACCTCCTTGTCAGGTTGGTGGGTGAATGGGTATGTCGATGACTGGATGGTATAATTCGATGGATAGGAAGATGGATGATAAGTGGATGGTAGATTAACGGCTAGATGGATAGGAAGAGGGTAGATAGATTGATGTGATGTATGATGAATAAACTGATGTACTGATGGAATGATAACTAGATGAATGATAGATGAACAGATAGATGTGGAGAAAGACTGTTATTGGCAGATAAATTGACAGATATCTGAATCATGGTTTCCCAGCTTGATTTTTCCACTGGAACAAACCAGAAACGTGGCAGCAGAAACACCACGCCACATTACATTAACACTCCTATCGCACTTATTCCACATGTATCCACTTACATGCCCCGCCAATGCTCCTACACCTTTTACTGCCCCCCCCCCAATCAACACACACACACACACACACACACACACAATGGGTGTGGTGTCTGTGACATACATTTCTCACCATGGTGATCTCTGATGTAAGTGTCAGGCCCTCAAATCTTCTCCCTGCCGTCTCTGCTGGGAGCTCCTCCACACATGCAAAACACTGCTAACAGCTACCCAGGGAGGAAGAGGAGGATGATTGTGTGTGTGTTCTTTTAAAACCTCTATTCAGTGTTAACAACGGAATGAATAATGACCTCAGTCAGTTTTTTTTTACACCAATACTTCTCCACAGCCCATGATCCAATCGGATTTCTTTCACTTTATTCTGATTTCCAGACAAAGACGAACATTTGTGCTTCTTTTTGTCTCCAGACACATTTTTTCAGGTGAAGCCGAGTGAACCTTCGTCTGTCCTTGACAGACCTTTTGAAAAATTAAACTCCCTCCTCTCACTAGGTCCACCCACCCCCTCGCCTCTGCCTCCTCTTCCTCATGCTCCCATTTCTCCTGTCAACCCTCATGAGCACTGAGTGAGGTCAGAGGTCGGGTTGCTGGGATTTCCAGCCTGTGCTTTCCTCTGAGGCATAGGGATAAAAACATGAAATAAAACATGTTTTCCCAACATGTAATTAAGTTTAAATACATGAAGTTATAAACATAAAAGGATATTTCAGGTTGGTACCAGTACCTTGTATAACTAAACACGAGCTCTGATGACTTCCATAGGACTAAGGCCTCCACGGACTCATGGATAGGATCTTAAAGTGGAGGTTCTGTTTGGTTCTCAGTCAGAAAACGGAGCTGTACTGCTTCCTGTTGCTACCTCATTTGGAGGCGTTTCTTGGAATCTTGGACTGGAGCTTCGTCAGCAGTGATGAGTCGGCTAAACTGGTTAGAGGTCACATCTGAGCTGTGAGGTGAAGCTTTCAGTTTACTGGTCCACCTCAATTCCAACTATCATCTGTGGTCATGATGATGAGCTCCAAGTTACAAACAGATTAAATGAGTCTCATCCATTGATTTCTAGCATCCAGGGGGAACTTAGAGTAAAGTCACTTCCACAACGAAATGAGTCATCTGAGTTGCTTTGGATATCTTATGATGTCTCCCTTTGAAGGTTTCTGGGAACATCAAACTGGGAGGAGACGCTGGGCAGACCCCAAACACACTGGAGGGATTGTGTATCAAAATTCAAGCAAGGGACACCAGAAGAAACATTTACCATCTTTAACAGTTCCAAACTTCAACATTTTATAAGCAGTTCAAGAAATCCTGCAGGACTTTGACTCAGCATCACTTTTGCACCCAACTTCAACCTTGTCATTGCAATTTTTTCACCAAACAGCATCCATGTTGCTATTGTTGCACGGTGGCTGCACAATAGATTTCTTGGTACATGTGTCCTCTTCAGATACTTGAACATGTTGATGTAACATTTGTATCCCTTTCCTCTCTCCATGAAATAGAAAATAATAAAATAATGAATGAATAAAATGTTAACATGTTTGTTGTAAAACTAAACTTGTCTTGATAAAAAATGTTAATCTAAGACGGGAAAAAGTAATCTTAAACAGTCCCTAAAAAGCATTTTTCTTCTATCAAATTATAGGAAATTGCAAATCAAATATCACAGTTTTTCTCTTTTGTTTGTTTGTTTTGATTGATGCACACCTTTTCTGATTGTTAAAACAGCTGGTTTAACATCAGCATATATAAGACAATAGTAATTATGCATCACAAGTAATAAAGCATAATGCATCCAACCAAATGTCATGCATTAATTATTATCTGAGTACTAACATCATCAAATGTTCTTTTAGATAATATTTGTATTTTCTCTAAACTTATCAGACTAGATTGGTTGTGCCATGCTAACCAATGCTTCCCTGTTACACAAATCATAGAAAGAAGACATTCATTTCACAGTTATGACTACATATAACTACATTTATCCTTGTAGAGACATCGTTTTCCAGAAAAAAAATCAATAATCCAGGGCTGATTTGCAACCCTGTAATGTTTTAAATGTCCAACTTCTCCAATATTATTAAGAGTAGGTGTTAAATAAGCATCTACTTCTGCCTGTTATGTTTATCATGTGTTGCACTTCTTACTCGCCTCCACAGTATAATGAACCAATAAACCAGTTCAGTTCAATTATTCCAGCAACAAAAACGCATCAAATGTTATGAAACAAGTTCTCGTTGCTTTTGTTTTTTTTAATCACATTTATGTGATAATCTGTGGAATGGTGCAAAACAATCACTTCAATTCGTTCCGTGACTTTTTTATGTTCTTTCAAAGACTTTTCTGTGTGTAAAACATGTTTCTTCCACTGACACGAGTTAGCCAGCTAACACTGCTAAACAGTCACCAAAAACAAATTAAGTGTAAACAAATGATGGTGAAAATAACATACAAACTGGTCATGATTGTGCTCATAATTTAACAGTCATTTAGAGAGATGGCAACATATTTTATCTCATGATTCAGAACATGTGGCCCTTTGCTTCACTCTTACCTAGATGGTTTGAGATCTTGTGAAAGCTTCTGCCCGAAAGGCTCCAGATGCTTCATGTAGTCTCAACATGAAGTGTGAAGATGTGACGTTCATGCAAATCATCCACGCTTTACTTACCTTGGAAACACAAAATCCCTTTGTTTAAATGACATTTTAGACTCTAATAAACATAAAAACCACCCAGTTTCAATTTTTTATGGTTCTTCTTCTTTTTAATGAACAACCAGGGTTGTGGTGCGCTACGAGTGTTACGCTCACCTGTCGTTGGCCAAGCAGCAGAACTTTCTGGTGCCTTTTCAACAGATTTAACTTCTGCTGGTGAACAAATTGAATTTCATTATGTTCAGTTTTCCAAATCAGACATTTTCAATCAGCACAATAAAAACTGTTCTCTCTGAACATGTGAACAGCCAGTTAGCAGAAACGAATCCGTAGTTCAAAGACCTATTTTCCTTATCTTTCTTTTTGTTAACATTGTCCATGTAAGAGCAGGAATTCTCAATCCTGGTCCTCAAGGCGCCAGTGTCCTGCAGGTTTTACAAGTTTCCCTGCAGCACACCGGACTTATTAACTCAGTGGTTCATTAGCAGACCTGTGCAGAGTTTAACATCAAACTCTGCACAGTTCTGAATCTAAATCAGAAAGCAAAGTAAATCAGTCTAAACCAGGAAAACTCTAAAACCTGCAGGACTCTGGTCCCTCAAAGACCAGGATTGAGGATCCCTAGTGTTAGAACATGTTTGAAATAAACCATCAATCCAAAACAAGTGTTTGCTGTTATGATGTGATGGGGAGTCTGAGCATTTAGGCCTCCAGAGTTTTCCTCCAGGTGAAGATTCAAATGAAATCAAGCTGCAGTTTTAGCTCAGAATGGATATTTTTGGCTGAATTTCTGAGCCAAAAGGTCATCATGGTTTCTACAATGTGTGTGCGAGGGAACTCCCTGGTGGTGTCCACACTTTCTTATTGACATCACTTATTCATGGCCCTTCTGTCTCACACAGATCCACTTAAAATCTTTGTCACTACACACAGTTTGAGTGGCACTGATCTTCATGTGTGAGTTTATCTCAGCTTCTTTGTTGGTAATTCAACCAGTATTTTGATCAGATGTGACCTTTGTGCTTCTGTGTTTGTATCTGTGTGTGTGCAAGCGATAATGGTCTTGTGGTCAAATATTGAATGTTACCACAAACAGCAGGTCAGTATCAATCAATGTATTGCTATAAATAACAAACCACCATTTAACATCAGCTGATCACATCTTTGTCTCCAGACTGCTCTGATCCTCACACTGAACATTGAACCATAATCTTAATCTCAGCTCTTCATCCTCAAATAAAAGCTCAGAGCTGGAAGACATGTCCTGATGGACTTCTGCTGGGACTCACGTGATGTCCTCTCCTCTTCAATCTGTGTCTCTGGCAGCCTCTCTTTAATCCAGGGAGAGTGGTCTTTTTGATCCCATGGAAGCTGTTTGAAGAAATTGAGTCGCTGTGCCGGCTCTGACTGACAGCCATGCTCCCTTGGCCGTTGGCTGGCCTGAATCCCTCGGCTTTGGATCTCTGCAGCCGGAACTCATCCAGCCCTGATCCCAGAGAGGAGAGCCGCTGTGCCGTCAGGATGGATTTGAAAGTCCTCCCTCATCCTGTGGATGTCCAAAAGGGCTTTTTCTGAGTGAGTCAACACCCTCAACAAGCAATTATGTGTATACCACTGTGTGTCGTGATAGTTTTTTTTTTACCAGGACATATTTTTAGTTCTGTGTATGTGCTGGTGAAACGACTTAAAACATTAATGCCCTAACCCCTAAATGTGCTACAGAGTTAGCCTAGCAGCTAATTTGCATCTGATTGTTCCTTGGCAGGTCACAACAAAACACATAACAACAAGGCCCAAGCAATAAAAGGAAAAGTACAAACCAGTCACAGTAAATATTATATCAACTACAAGAGTTAAACATGCATGAGGTATGAGTGTAATATTAGAAATACAAAATAAAACACAAACACTAAACTGACTTTTTATTCACTCATACAGCATAAAGCATGCAAGCAAAAAAGTGTGGCACATGTGTACATACGTATATGTAGACATGTCCCACTCATCAGTCGTGTGTGCAGCTGCATGTGTATGTATCTGTGCTGCAGAGCATCTGTCTAGCTGGGAGAACTGGTTTGGTAGGTAATTAGCCAGTTTTTCAGATGGGATTTAGAAGTGGTGCATTTGTTTCTTATTCCAGGTGATGCTTGTTTCAGATGTTTTTACCCCTCACTGACAGCACAGACTGTCTAAAAGAGCTGCATCTGTGGGGGACCTCATGGTCTCTTCTAGTGGAGGCTCCAGTGGTCCTTCCAGAGAGCGATTTTAGTTCATAATGTTCCGTAATGATGGATTGTGAAAATCTATTTAATATTTTTGTATATGGTAAAGGCATATTTAATTAAAAGTTTAATAATTCTAAAAAGATAAAATCTTAAATTTATTGAGGATAACTTTTCCTTGCATTTGCATTTTTACATGCACCAGTTTGCAGATGCCAACGGTTGCTGCACAGTAACGTAGTTTAAACAGTTCTTCTGAGTTAGTTTTTAACCACTGGATCATTATTTGGAGAGCACGTGGTGTGTGTCAGGAGACAGACAGGACATTGACTGGGTCAGGAAGTGGCTGGAGTGTGTAGACAGCAGGGTGGGAGCTGAGCTTCATTGATAAACCTCCTCCAGTCCCAGACAAGGAAGGAAGCAGTACGGGCTGCATGCATGGGAAGGGACACGCTATAGATCCAGTATTGGGACAAGAGTCCAGCCATTGCCAGCCATTGATCAAGATCACAATCAATCAGGAAAGCACTGAACAGCCTGCTCCAAAAATAGGGTGGAAAAGCACCTGAGAGCGAGCAGTGATCAGGGTCAGCACGGAGTCACGGCTGACCACTCGAACACTCGGTTCCTCCTCCCTCCGATCACCTAAGGATCAGAGATGGTTCCATAACAAAGCTCACAGTTTTATGCCAGATGACCTCTGACCCTTAAACCTCACAATGTCGTAGCTTAATGATCCCCGCTGATGCAGGTGCAGGTCAAAGGGAACATACTATTGATTCATTTCTTAGATTTGGTTGTGTGAAGTCATAACTGTGGGATTCTGTTTTGGGCCCATCTGAAATATGTGCCATTCAGTTGTTGCCTGCTTCCTCATTATCTCCATATATCTTTAGCTTTAGATAGTGCTGCATTCACTGTCCATCAGAAATGGGAAATTGGAGATCTTTTAATCTTGATTATTTGCTTTACAAACAATATGTAATCTCATCTGATCTGTGATTAGTTTTACAGTTTGTTCAAGGTAATAACTAACCACCATTCATCCAACATCGGCTCTGTATGACCGGAGGAAAAAGCCTTCTTTCATTTTTTTAATGAAAAACATGACTATTGTCTCCTGTGCTGAGGAGTCATGTCCTTGTGCACAGTCATAGATCGACACCCAGGCCTGTAGTTCGTGATCTTTTTGGTTTGTTCAGTTGCTGTTTTGTTTCTCAGATGGGGCAACATGAGGAGACAGCGGGGCTTCTCTGGTTCTTTATATCGCTTTGTATAAGAAAAAAAAATCCTGATTCATATGGAGTCCTGCTGCTACGTATGGGCCACTGTTGGAACAGTTCTTAAACAGTCCAGCGACTTTATAGGGCTGCGGATAAAAATATGCATCTTACTAAATCAAAGATATTCACATCAATAATGTGTATGTTCATGAAAAATTCCCTGTTAAACATACTGCCGTCCATGCTGATCCTAACCAGCAGACCAGCAAACGGGTGTGATTCAATCCGACGGAAGTCTGGCAGAATTGAGAAGGCAACTATTAAGGAGTGGAAGTAAAACTTCTGCAACAACTGACCTGCATTAAGTATGTTTCTTCAGTTTCAAGCTCTAATTTATAGACTGTAATTACCTGTGAGAGGTGGAAATGCTTTAATCCAGGCTCCCACAGATTCCTGGACATGCCTGCGTTCTAACCCAGAGAATAAAATGCTCTTCTGGAGTGAAATATCACCTTAAGCTGCTTCACTTTGTTTGGGAGCCAGCGAGCCGACGGTGGTGCCAGTGTGGAGTAAATCTTCCTGGTTTTGTGTGTTAAAGCGTCAAAGAAGGAAGGAGAAGGCTGGAGGAAGAGTGATGAGGAGGAGGAGGAGGGCTGAGCAGGGCCACTGGAAGATGCCTCGGTCCTGCCCACGGGAGATAAGTGTCTTTCCCCCTCAACCTTATACACCAGACCCTGAGAATATGTACAGTATGTATATGATATGGAGATACACACACACCCACATAAACTATCCAAATAATCTGCAGGAAGAGGTTTACACAGACCTCACATCCTTCGCTCAGTGTACACACACACACACACACAAGCAGGTTTTTACACACATGAACGTATCCAAAGATAGTGTTTAATGTGGCGAGGACAGCGTGCATCCGGTGGCGGCTGTGGAGAATCGGCCTGACTAAGCTCTGAATTTACATGGCTAAGCAAAGTTGTTAACCCTGAGAGGCAGGGCCAGAGAGGGAGCTAATGGGATTTCTCTGTTAATGAAATTTATGAAAGAGAGTGGGAAAAGGATGGAAAGATAGTTCTAGCAGAGGAAAGAAATTGAAAGGAGCTCATGTGGATTCTTGATGAATGTTTGTAGCAGTGAAGAGCAGTGTTGATGAATACATTTCCATCCATGTTTTTTATGCATATTACAGACATACCATAATAAACAAAAAATTAATCCTGCATAAAAGAAAGCTGGGAATCTGGCACATGACTTTTTAGTTAAATAAACACGAGTTTTTGGCATCTGCTGTCCTTCATGTTATGCTTCCAATGTTACACTTCAATTCCCAAAAAGATAAAAGAAACACACTCCTCTTATTCTTTGTTCTTGCAGAACTTCTCGTCCAAAACACTCCATTTTATCTCCAGTCTCCTGAAGGACCTGATTCCCAAAATGTTCATTATGTTGGAGATGCGTCCATTTACAGTGTAGATCTTCAGTAGTGCCAAATGGGCTCTAACTGAGGTTTTCATGGTCTGTCCGATCCAGCTCAGGTCCAGTTCTTCATCTGGCTAATTTAGGATTCAGAAACCCAACGAAGGTCTAATTTTGTTATGGAACTAAGCTGCTGGTCTGAAAGGAAAAAACTTTGACAGAAAAAGTTTGACAGGAGGGAGTGTGTAAGGCTTAAACCATGACTGAATTGTTTCAGAAAGCAGGAACAGAAAGTCAGGCTGATGTGACAATGAAATACCGACTGTTTTGGGTTGTTTTCTATCATTTACAACCAAGATGTAGCTTTTTTTTTTTTAACAGTAATGCTAAATATCACTGTTGTCCCAATGTTTAATAGTATATTCAATTCAAGATATGAAAAGAAATATGTGATTATTTTGGACTTAATTTCTACAATCTTCACCTCGTGTTTTCATGCTATGTAGCTGATGCAGCTTTCGATATCCAGCTGATACACTGCCTGCCAGGTAAAGGTATGGAAATGGATCGGAGATCAGGACCGTCCTGTACCAACCTGGACCTGCTGGTGGAAACGGGGCTTAGGTCTTAGGGTATTCTGCTTCTGCTATATGACAATAATAATGTCCAGTTTTGTTTTTTTTTTACTTTTTTTAACGATTCTTAGACTGCATCTTGGAACCACTTTCTACACACCAGAAGTATGCAGCTAACAGCTTCACACTCCATTAAACCCAATAAGACCTGCGGCCTGTTTGAACATACTAAGAGATAATGGTGACATGTTGGATCATGGGAATCTGTGTTTCCTCACCACGCTTCAGTGTTTGAGTGGGCAGCTGCCCTCTGGATGTGTGAGCTGGATCTCAGCCTCTCGACACAAACCCTGCAGCAGCAGGAAGGTCTTGTTCCCACTCTTTGCCCCGGTGTGAGTGGGCAGTAGATTGTGATGAGCATAAAGGAAAGAAAAGAAGAAGAAGAAGAAGAACGGGACAAGTGTTTAGGTGAGTGAGGGTGTGCTGAGCGGGGAGTAAATAACCCCCGAGTCTGCACATTCTCCAGCACAAACACACACCTATGTTTTCCTGAGTTTGGTTTGCTGTTTTAGTTTGATGCTGAGGCAGATTTCTTCACCCCCTACCCCACCCTACCTCCATTAACACACACATACACACCCAAAACCCCCTCCCACCGTCCCACCCCTTCACCCCTCTCGCCCTCCGAACCCGGCACAGTCAGCATCGGCATGGCGACGCCAATCGATGCTCCGCGCCCCGCTGAGCGTGTCCACACAAGGCCGAACGAAGGGCCCCTCCGCAGGGGATTCTGGGAAATCTGATTTATGATGCCCGCGGTGTTGCTGACCACTAACTTTTCCTCCCTCTCTGTTTGTCTTTCCCTTTGTCTCTCCATCTCTCTCTCTCTGGCTCTCTTTTTTTCTCCGTGACTTACCTGTTTAACCGTCTCTGTCTGCAGAACATCAAAGAAGCATCTGCAGACCTCTCTGTCGTCGTACAATAAGGCAGAAAATTGGGCAAAAGGAACTGACCAGAATAGAAAGGGTTTGTTAAGGAGGATGGGTGAGATAAAGAGGTTGAGAAAGAAAAGACGATTCCATTTCATAAGGATCTTTGTGCAGGAGGAGGAGAATGTGGAGAGGATTTTCATGGCGGCTTTGCTGCTCAGCCTTTCTCATCTACTGTTGTCTCTGCCCTGGCTCACTTTGCTTTCAACCACCAGGCAGAACACACATGACTTTACATGTCCTTTGTCCAGCTGTAGAAAATGAGCTGAATAAAGTGTGAATTTAGCAGCATATCCATCCACCATGGTTTGGTTCATCAGTATTAATGGTATGTTTTCCTTAAGAAATACAGAAGAAGTGGAAAAAAGAAGGTAGTCAGATATTTGAGCAGCGGGTGTGACAGAAATCCCCTGAAAGAGATATAGTCAAACCTAAAGTGTCAAATTTGTGGGTTTCATAATAGAGATGGGCTTTACATCTTTTTGAAGGGAGCCAGATCTTGAGGAACTGTTCCTTTCAAAGAGCCATTCAAAAGAGTGGCTCGTTCTTACAATATCTTACAATATTTCACAATATATAAGAATGACAAACAATCAAAATATGTACTTATATAAAATCTACTATACAAGATTAAAAAATTTATAGGAAAAATATAGATAAAAAAGGATCAACCTGAGCAGTGCAAATTCTAGTAAATGTTTTGGATAGAACTCACACCATTTCTCTCTGCCCATAGATGCTTTACATGAATGGAGCGTGTTGGACATCAGACTTCTATGATGTCACAAATGTGATGAAGACAATGTGGAAAATTTGTATATAAAAGAACGGCTCACAAATATTGGTCATTTAAAAGAGCCGTTCAAAAGAATCGATTCGTTCATGAACGTCACATCTCCATTTCGTAAAACATCATTTATGTTATCAAGCTCAGGAAAGGTTTGTTTTGTGGTGTGGCCCCCTGTGAGCATAATGAGCAGCCATCAGCTAAGAGAAAAAAATACTCAAATATTAGTAAATTGGATGAATAGCTTTTCACTTTACTTCCATCTGAACAGAGTTTGAGTCCCAGAGCTAAGTGGACTCTGGCCCAGGAGGAATAACTCTCCTGAGTCTCCCAACCAGGGTCTGGAAGTGGAAGTAGGAAAGCTTAATTGCTGTTTCTGCTGGAGTTTGTTGTCAGAGCAACAGACCGGAGAAGCACGGCAGTATTTCACATTTCAAATGTACATTATACAGGAGGAATCTAGCTTAACGCGGTAGTACCACCACAATGGCCACGTTTACATGACAGTTTTAATTCCCCTTCAGTTCAGAATGAAAATGAAATCTGCTTTAAAATGACCTTTTAATCTCCTAATTCCAAATGAAAATGGCCATTCCGAATTAAACTTAAATCTGAAGTAATTTGCTGGTTAATTCTGATTTTAAATCTGAACTGAATAATTCATTGATCATGTTTATTATGTTTTAAGTGAATTCCAGTCGTTCTGAGCATGGTCGTTTCCTTGTCCTGTCGCCATGACGGGGCGGTACTCTCTCACTTCTCCTCCTCAGCTGACCAAAGTGAAGCAGTATGCTGGCGTCGAGCTGCTGCTTCAAAACTAGAATAAAAATCAGAGCGAGAATGATTCTTATTACGTGGCTTTCTATGTTGTATACAAAACGAATAGAAGCAGGAACTGGAGTTTGTTTTCTTCCAGTACACATAAATACATCACGTCCATCCCCTGTCCAATCAGAACCCTTCCCAAACCCCAGATCTAAAGTGGAATTGAATTGAATTGAATAAAGGCAATTAAACGTGTTTTCCATGTAAATCTCAATTCGGAATTACTATTTCCATGAAACGCGAAGGAGAAAACTTCCGACTCTAACCCATATTACAGTGTTTTCTGGCACTTGCCATGCCAACATTGTAAATATATATATATATATATATATATATATATATATATATATATGTGTGTGTGTGTGTGTGTATTATTTATTTATTTTTTATTCCTTTATGATGCTCCCTTGCTGGGTTTCAGCTGCCTGAAGAATTCCCTCAGTAGATCTATCACTGGTTGTAGTGGTGAGTTTTAAATGAAGTGTATTAATAACTGTATCAGGCTTTTTTCTATATTGTTTGTCCTTTTTTAAAGTTAAAAGGGGCCACACATAATGGTATAGTCCTTACTTATACTTATAGCTTACTTCTCGACTACTCGACTGTGAAGCAAAGAAAACGTCATAAACCTCTATGATCATTTAATGCTTTTAGTCCCCCACCCTCTATGAGTTGTAATTCTATAATCACAGTGAAAGGAAGATGTATATTTAATATCTCATCTTGCTGTGCTGATGATGTGGCATGTTTTGAAACATTGGTTTCATAACTATATCAATACCTCATCTCTTTTTCATGCCATTGATAATTGTATCTCCTCAGAGGCAACATCCGCCTGTGAGGCAAACAGAAGCACTTCCTCGGCTCCTTTCAGTACCTGACTGAAATCTGCTGCTCTGCTTTATTCACACACCACTCATCAAGATGTCATGAAGCAGTAAAAATAGGAAAAGTTTGCGCTCAACCACCGAAGGAGATGGTCAGATTTCACAGGACATTAAGTTGATGAATACAAAGCTGATATGCAGATGGCAGTTTATGGTTTTCTGTGTATTCCAACCGATTTACCTTTGCGGCGTGTGTTTCATCTGTGTGCTCGTTTATTGAGTCCACAAAGGGGAAAGTTTGTTTTCACAGCCTCTGCTTTGAGATTAAGTAGTTGTGACATCTCTGCTACCGACAGTCCCACGCGGGAGTTAGCTGTTAGCGATATTTCCCCAGCGACAGGCTGGGCTGGGGCTTTACACCGTGTTACAGCAATTAGATCTCAATTAGCTCAGGAGTAAACACACACACTTGGAGAGAGGTGAAGTACGCTGGAAGGAGGGCTGTTAGCAGATGTAAGAAGGGCCCTGTTTTCTCTGGGGCCTTGTTTGAACCTCAGTGTCCCACATGTACACACTGTAGCCCTGAGGGCCAGATTCAATCTACAGCTAAACACTCAGAGGCAGGAACTTAAACCAGGACAACAAACAGAAACCATGGTGATGCATCATGAGGCATTAAGGTATATCTCCTTAAAGAAGTTGCTTCTTCTTACTTGCCTCCTCTTTTATTCTTAAATAAACCTTCTCCTCCACAGTCCTTTCCTTTTCCCCTATTCTGACCTCAGCTTCCCTCCTCTCCTCTCTCCTTTCTCTCTAAAATATCTTCTCCACCATCCTCCTCCCTCCCCATCTCCTCTCCTCCTCTCCTCCTCTCTGCCGGGTCGCTGTGCTTGTCGCGGGTGATAATCCGTGTCACGGCGGCTGATTGGGGATTAGGACTAGCAGTTTATTCACGGCAGGGAGAATGATACAGCGCTTAGTGGCACAGGCTCCCGCGGCAGCCGCTCTCTGCTGAATTAGCAACATGTTTGAATGAGATAAAAGAGACAGCTTACCCCACCGCACTCCACCACCTAATCCCTATACAGCTGTGAAATGAGCCGGGCCGGCCGCACCGCACCTAGACCCACGCTGGCTTTTGCTTTCCCTCTGCTACACACATGCTAACACTGTTTACACCTACCTGCACACACACACTCAGAGCACACTAATACCAAACTGGAGAGCACTCAGAGACCACATACCTGCACCAAGCCTGCACAATCCTCTCAATGTGTTATTCAGTGAAAGTTGTTTTTTTTATGTGGAACTGCAATAAAATACGGCCGGTGGCAGACATTGTCCATGATTTCTCTGCAACATCTTAAATATGGCATGCATTTTCAGGTTCAACAACAAATTTAGCTAAATTCTCAGGAAGTGTTGCTGCTTTTCCTCCTCGTTGACAGAATCTCTAAACATTTGCTGGATGCTGCGTAAATGCTCGAAGTTATGCAACATATTTAACTCATGTCTTACACTGTTGTACAACAGGGGTTCTTAAACCTTTGAGCCATGACCCCCCCAGCTAACATATGTTGGTGTTCGTGACCCCCACGCAATGATTTAGTGATTAATTGTGTGATGCATCAAATGTGTCGTCCTGCAGCATCCTGTACATGTAAGGCTGGAAAACTGTCAGAATCTCCATATATAATAATAAATAATAATATAAATAGACTCCACAAATTCAGATTTTTAGGGTGGCACATGTACTAACCTTGTTGTGCGTTAATGTGTTAAAAAATTAAGGTGCTAATTTCAAAGATTTATATCTTCATTAATGGTTTAAGTTTTGCAGCCCTGGTAAAAATCCCAAATTTATTTAATAAATGTATACTATATATTTTTTACAATTATCTTGTGACCCCCATGTGGTCCCGCCCCCTAGTGTGAGAACCTCTGGTGTATGGGACTGGGCTGTATTTGTATCTTGCATGGCCTGAAGCAGATCTCGCAACAGAGGAATGTTTTCACGCTGCACAGGAAGGATTGGGTTGCTAAAAAGTCAAGCTTTTTACTCGGGTTTATAGCTGACTTTGTGTACAGTGATGGAGTCAACATATTTAAGAAGACCAACCATCAGCTAACTTTCTAAATGACTCACAACAGACTGTTGAATCACATTTAATTGGTAGAAAAGTATTGACTCCTGTCTCAATAACTGTGGTTTTACACCTTAAATTTTAATTTGTGGATTTAGACTTCATTGGTCTTATTGCAAATTCAGATCAGTTAATTAGGACCAATTAGCCATCACATTATGACCACTAACGGGTAAAGTGAGTAATACTTGGGGTGTAAATCACAAATTTGATCACAGTATCATATATCAATATAACAGATGACGATCTGAGGTTTGGCAATATAACAAATTCTGCCATAATGCAATTTCAATTTGATTTTATTTAGGATCCAGCTATCGATCACTACGGGATGATATCACATGCATATTTAGCCTGCCGTGCATAAAATTTAAAAAAACAGTGCCACAATTTTTCCCTGGAAGTATTTTACGTCTACATTCACTTGCAGTGAAGTTTTTTTTTTATTTGAAAATCATATTTAATTTTTTATTTATTTAATTTATTTATATCTATTCTAGTAGAATGTTTATAATATATATATTTATTATATAAAATTTCTATGAAAATATAGCTGCCATTTCTTTTGCTGTTTGTCACTGAGGCAAACTTGGAAATTACAGTGTATGTATATATTAATATATTTATTTAAAATCTAATAATATTTTTTTCATTAAGCATTTAATGCAAAAAACATAATAAACTGAATAAAGTCATTTTTAATATAATTTTTAAATGTGAATGGAAATGAACAATTGGCTTGACACTGCAGAGAGGAAACAATATCTTGAGGATCCATCAGGATCAGGAGCCAGCCTGCCCATGACCTCAGTGGGTGTCACCACAGGAAGCATTCAGGTCATGGTAGGCCAGGGCCCACACCGAGGCCATAGAGCTCCTCCGCCCTGACCACTCAGACAAGGGTGATCCCCATGCCAACAATGCTGCACACCATTCTAATTTTAGGAACAATTAAAAGGCCGCTCCCAGAGGACCTCAGAGTCCACAAGGGCTCATAATAAAAAAGCAGGAAAGATAAATAAGACATTTAAAAACTATCAAAAGAACCTTAAAATCAATCTTGAAAGGTGCTGGGAGCCAAAACAGCAACTTTAAAACTGGTGTAATGTGTTCCTGCCCTCTGGTACTCATCAGAACTTGAAAAGAAGTTGCTGGTTTTACACAGACTTTGGATGGACTCTGGCAATGTTTTTAAGATAAAATCCTGCTCTTGTTATGTTTATAATGTGTGGAATATAATCCAACCAGACCAGATTTCTCACGCTAAGATTTCAAATTTAGCAGTTTTGGTAAGAAGATCTCTCTGTTGTCTTCAGCACCGATAATTAAAACTTCAGTTCTATTTAAGCTGTAGGAAATTCTCTCTTATCCATGACTTTTTATTAAAAATACAGTTTAAAAGTATGTTAACTGTCTATAGGTCATCAGGAGAAACAGTGATGTAAATCTATGTATCGTGAGCTATGAAACTCAATGCTGTGCCTCCTAATGACATCCCCAAGCGACAGCATGTACAAATAAAAAATCATTGGGCCTCAAATTTATCCCACACCTAATTTTGTGGATTCTTAGATCCAGTGGAACCAGGACTGAAAGTTTCTGAGAGTCCAAGTTACACCTGATTATTAGGTAATTTATTATACAGTAGTGTACTGAATGAGTCACACGTGTCCAATGAAGTGGCTAGTTTACAAATATATCATCACTCAAACTATTTTCATTACCTATTCGTAGCAAATTCTATGAAAAGTTAGGCACAAGTTTTTGTAGAGTTTGCTACAAATTTCCAGCAACTGGAGCGATCAGGGCGCCACCAGCGCGTTCGTTCATCCTGTCTATTTAGTCAGAAAAATGACAGCAAACTTTGGGTCATATTCGTTCACCTGATGAAGTTTATGAGAAAAAAGTCACAATTTCTCTGTAATCTACAAAAATGTTGCTCTCTAATGGAGTTTACGGACCATTCTACCTTCCGAAGGAGTTTACAGCTATACTGCTTGTTGCTGTTTACTTTCCTTCGAGTGGAAACAACAGCATTGAGGTATTCAATGACCTGTATCAACACATCAGTGAGCAACAGACAGCTTTCTCCTCTTGGTTGGAGATTTTAATAATGCAGACAAAAGAATGTGTTTTCAAAACTACACAAACACATAGACTTTCCAACATGCCATGGCTGACGGGGAAGTCCACAGGCTGCTGAAGGCTCAGAGTGCTGCCTTCAGAGCAGGAGATGAGGAGGACCTGAGGGCAGCGAAGGCCAATCTGTTACGCGTCATCAGAGAGGCAAAGGTTCAGTACTCCAGGAGGCTAGCTCATTGCTTGAGCCTGTGGCGAGGGATACAGACCATCACAGACTACAAGCCTGCAGACCTGTGACAGCTCCACCTCTCTGCTAAATGAGCTAAATTAATTCTTTGCTCATTTTGAGGTATACAACAGCACACCTGCATAGTCTCCTCCCCCTCCTGGGGAACAGGTGCTGGCACTACCCCTGAACCATGTGAGGAGGATACTCAGAAGGATCAAAGCTTGCAAAGCTTCTGGTCCTGATAACGTACCTGGTCGTGTGCTGAGGGACTGTGCTGGGTAGCTCTCGGATGTCTTCACGGACGTCTTCAACATCTTCCTGAACCACCACCATCATCCCTGTTTCGAAGGAGTCGTCACCCTCATGTTTCAACGACTACCGTCCAGTAGCCCTCACTCCCATTCTTACAACACATAAAGTCTCATAACATAAAGTCTTATCCCACCCTCCTGGACCCCTCCCAGTTTGCATATCGGTCCGACTGCTCAACCAACGATTCCATCTCCACATAGCCCTCACACATCTGGACACAAAAGACTCTTATGTCAGAATGCTGTTCTTAGACTTCAATTTGGTATTCAATACAATCATCCCTCAACAGCTCATTCTGAAACTGGACTACCTGGGAATTAACACCTCACTGGCTGCTGGACTTCCTGACCGGGAAGTTGGGTAGGCAGGAACCCATTCAGCACCACTACACTTAACGTGGGGGCCCCTCAAGGATGTGTGCTGAGCCCCGTCCTCTTCAGTCTGCTGACCCACGAGTGCACACCGTTGCACAGCTGCAACCTTCTCATTAAGTTTGCAGGTGACACGACTGTGGTGGGTCTCATCAGCAACAAGGATGAGACAGACTACTGGAGCGAGATGAAGCGCCTGGGCTTGAGGTGTGAAATGGTTAAAATGGTAAAATGCCCCATACTTAAATAGTGCTTTTACCCAAAGCGCTTGGGTTACAGAACGACCACTCTACCCACTGAGCCATGCGCAGCTGTGCAGAGTACTGGCTTCTCACAAGCAGATTCTGAGTGCCCTCAGGAGTAATGGACCTGCTCGAGATTGTTGTGTTCTGGTGAACACAAGGCTGTCAGGATGCTGAACTCTCTCCTTGCTTTGCCCCCCCATCCACACACACACACACACACACACACACACACACACACACACACACACACACACACACACACACACACACACACACACACACACACACACACACCCTGGACTCTAACACCCCCCATGAACACTTTTTACACCCTCAGGTTGACACCCTAACAAGCACACAGCTACTTTAAATACTTAAACCAGACCATAAGCTAACCCAATCTTCTTTTTGTTGCACTATAACCATAAACATATATTGCACTGACTGTAATTTGTCTTGTCTGTTTATTATTGTGTTTTATTTACCTGGTGATAGTACTTGTTTTGTTTGTTTTGTTTATTGGCTTACATTCTTGTGGGAATTCTCTTGGGAAAACCGTAATTTTAATTCTCTGACCTGTACATGCTGCAGAATTGACAATTAAGCTGAATTTGACTTTGACTTGACTTTGATAAGAAGCCTGGAACGCTCCATGGCAATGCCGGTGCAGTCCTGCATTAAAACAGCGCATGCAGGTGGCGCTGCAGATGCAGTGTGAACATCAGACTCCTCATCTGCTTACAATTATTTATGGGAATATTACGTACTGTCTGAAAATCAAAACTAACATTTACAAATTATGTACTTACGGTGCTTTAAAAGCAAGTCAGAATGTCAGCTTTGTCAGCTTCTTATTAAAGAAGACGTGAAAGGATATTTACAGCATTTCTACGTTATTTTACATATTTTATTCTTGTTTTAAATTTAGGGAAGAGGTAAGCTGAAAGTAGTTGTTTCACAAAAAAAAAATGACTTCTGTTAAACTTTAAAAAGGTTCATTCTGTTCCACATGCATATCCATTTTGTATGTTAGATTTTAACGTCTAATAACTTATTTAATTCCAAGACACAAAACCTTCATTTCTTTTCTTTCTCAAGCATTTCACTTTCACTTCTAACCTAAATTTCTTTTAATGAACCGACTTTGAACTTGAGAAGCATTACAAAACAATAAACTAGATATAAAGGATCCAGTTATCATTATTCTCTACTTTAGCAAAAATCTTTGGGTGAAAGAGTTGTTTGTTTGTTTATTATTTTCTGCATTTGATTTAGCTTTAAAAGTAGCCTCCTTACCCTCAGTACGCAATAATTTAAAAACTACATGGAGACAAAGAGTGGCCCATTTTAATGGTTTTGGCCAGAAGGGATTGGCCATTTCTACCAATAAGCCCTGCCGTATATCTCACTTCATTTGGCTTGTGTTGTGTCAGCAAAATAAGGCAGGGAAATAATAATGTGAGGCTATCTACATATGGAGAAGTAATGAAGGGGAGAGGGATGGAGTGGAGGGAGGAGAAATGAGGACAATGAGCACAGAACTGAGGAATTACAACTGAGTTTAGAACTGGAGGGTTTGCAGTCATCCTCTCAAACCATGAGGTGAACAAAAGTGATTCTCCAACATTTCATTCTCCAACGTTCTATCAGGCGATGTTTTCTGCATTCAGGTTTATCTTCGTGTCTCTTGCAACTTACATAATCATTCACTCATCTGTCAGATGCCAAGTTAGGCTGGCCTCAGGTTTTATTTTTATCCTGACTGACGTGTGGAGTTGCTGAACATTTCATCATATAAATAAACCTGAAAGTTATCTGACACTGTGTTTGTCACCAACAGGTCAGATGTGCGGGGCAGCTTTTCCCCAGGGTTTGGTTTTCACTGTCTCCTCTCTCTACTGCTGGGTTTATTGCTGATTGAAAATAAGAAGCTGGTTTTGACAAAGAGAGTCCCTGGTTGAGGCACTATTTCATCATAAAGTGTGAGATGATGCTCTGAACTGAAGGGAACATGGCGAGGAGCGCCTCGACACAAGTCACACTGGGAAATCTGCCCCAGGCTGCTGTTAATGAAAGCCATGTAGCTCACAGTCAGATTGATTTGCTGGCGATAAACACACACCTTCTCCACACCTTTCAATCCCTATGAGGAAAAGATTAACATATGCACTGTCAAAAATGAATAAATGATAGGATTAATTAAAAAGTTTGTCATGTCGAAGCTTTAGGAAGTTCCAGTCACCATTCAGCTTCAGCCCCATCACACACTCCGGAACCCTGCATTAGAATAAGCAGGTATAGATAATGGCTGGACAGATGGATTAAATGAATCTGTTAGAGTGTGTTAAAGTGGAATTAAAGCATGAGTTTCTGACCTTAAAGCTCTGTGCTCTGACTCGTTTTGATGGCACACTGACATCCATAATGTACATTCCTGCACCGTCACAAGGCTAAGAAACCACACTTTACACAAATTTTTTTACCAGCCCAGAGATCATGTGACACCTGCATTTTGCTTTACAACATTGTGTCATATGCCAGTAACTGGATATCAACACTGGTTGTTTTGAATGCGAAGTGTGGTTGATTCATTAAAGAAACACAAGAAGACATTGTTGGAGGAAGAGAGGAAAAGAAAGAGAGAAAAGGGACAGCGATAAGACAAGGGTCAACATCAGACTGACATACAGTCATCTGAACAGTCAGGTGAGAAATTAATGTGTTTGTGGTCCTGATGGTGTGAAAATCCTGCTGTATTTGGAACCTGCAGAAATCGCTAGTTTTAGCATGTTTGTCCGTTAACATTCACATGTTAGCTTACTAGCATTAGCATGTTAGCTAGCTTGTTTGTTCATCAATCAGTCAATCAGTGACAACCTTCTTTTGAAAACACTTTTTCATATGACAAAGATGAAACTCGGAGTGAAATCTGAGCCGCTTTCTGAAGCAGTCATGTGGTACAACCGTTCCCAGGCTTAGAATATAATCAGTGACATCACTCCCCTGAAATGATACAAGCTCTGATACGACTTCAGGAAAATAGTTCCTGGATTACTTCACACACGCTCCAAAGACTTGGTGCAGTACTTCCCATTACTAGTTAAGGGCCTCACACAGGGACCCACAGCGGGTCTGTAATCTACTGTAATCTAGAGGTAAAGATGGGCATAGAAATTACTAAGCGCTGTTGTTAATGGATGGTGGCCATCAGTGGCCAAAATTCTTCCAGACATAAACATGTTTTTATCACTGAGAGGATCCAATGACCTCAGCTGCAGTGATGACTGGTGACCATCCCAAACGGTGCTCTAGCACCTATCAAGCAAAGCTGGTGCTGCAGTTTTAAAGCTCACCTCACACACAGAGTTGTTTGTCTATTCAGACATGTCATAATATAAATGGTGGCACAAATATGGCAGCCGCTTTGTATGTTGGCCCACAGCATGTAGATATAAGTGGCTTATTCTAAAAGAATACACTTATAACAGTTTTTTAAGTGCAGTAAAAGTTACACTGTTTTTCCTGTCACGATTCAGTTGCAAAGAAAACACACGTTCAGTCAATTCTTCAAAATGGCAGATATCTGATTTTCTATTACTTAATGTTTTTTTCCTACTTGTAATAATTATAATTTCCTGTTTCATAAAAAAATACAACAACCCTTGTCACATGGTGATTTATATCCGTTTTTTCATCTTCTCTTTGTCCTTTAAATAAATATGTTTTGCAGATCAAACAGGCCAAGAAAAGCAAGCATTTGGTTAAACTGAGGTATTTTCCAGTCATCAATTCATCAGTCAGTTTGAGCTCCTTGTGGTTCATCTCGGGGCTCCGAGGCCACGTCTGTGTCACCTCTACGTGCTCCCGCCTCATAGTCATCTTTGGTTACCAGTAGATAAGCACTTTCCTTCTGATTGGTCTAGCCAGCGTCTCCTAATATCATATTGATGATAATTTCCCTGTAATGCGCCATTTGCACTAATTGTGATGCAGAGAGTGAGTAATGGCATGTGACTGCAGCCGCTCCCCAGCCACTCCTCAACACTTAATCTCCTGATTGTCCCAGAGAGACGAAACGTGACAAGATCGCCATAAACAATCTGCCTCCCCCTGAACACACACACCCCTCCACTACTGACCTCTGTGCTACCCGACATCTCTCTCCTCCCTATATTTTTTTGCCTCTTTACTATTTTTAATGGATCTTTTTCAATTTTTTTATTTATTTATTTTTTGCCATTGGTTGCCCTCGGATTTTAGGAAGATTACATGCAGTCATAATGTACATGAATGTCATGGCAGTAATTGGCTTTAATTTGGTTTCCAATCATTTATTTAAACAGTTTTTTCCCTGTGACTGAATAAAAACATGTCTTAATAGTACCCCTGATATTCACCTGAATACTCCATAGCATGTTGCACTTTGGTAGCCAATAAGCTTCTAATATTTGTTGTTGTTGTTGTTTTTAAGCACTGACATTCACCTACTCTTTTTTTAAAATAGTCAAATACGACTATTCGACTTTGAGTTAATTCCACATGCTTTATGGTGGCTTTCTTCATTCATTACTCAACCAGCTTTAATACTGACACTTTTGGGTTATGGGGAAGAATTTTGAGATTTATTGTTTCATACATGTGCAATCTATCACATGAACACCATGACAGCTGCATAGCAGGATGGAATTCTCACCCTTCTCTGGCAATTTTGGCCCAACAACTTTAACTTTCGCCCTTTTCTCTTTTTCTGTTCAAGGTGACTGATGGACATTTATTGTGAGTTTAAGAGACATCCAGAATGGTGGATAACACTGCTGTTAACCAACAGCTGACCTGATTCCCTGATGCTGGGATGCTGTTAGTACCAGCTGACTTGGGCCTGAGCTATTGCTATTTGGTCAATATGAAAAATAGCTGCTTCTTAATGAAGGTTTCTTTTTTGTGCTGAGAGAACACAGCTTCTGCATGAGGGGCTTTTCTTGTTGGTCAGCTGAACTCTTTAGTCAAGATTTAAAGTGTTGATTTTGGAACAGTGACAGCAGCTTCTGGGTAAAAAGTAATCTAAAACTAGCAGTGACAGGGTGCTCCAGCAGAGCACAACTGTACCTTATGATTGTCCTTAGCTCTTTTTTGTTTCAGAACATCTAATTAATTTCTTTTCAGCAGATGATGACTTTTTGTGTCTTTCTGGAGAATTTTTGTCCATCTGGGTTGAAGGGGGACTGGATCCTATCCCAGATGCTGTTAGTCTTCATCACAAACAGAGTTTGGAGGTCAAGACATTTAGAAACTTTCTACATCACTGAATAATAATCAAAGAGGCAAGGCAAGTTTATTTGTATTGCACATTTCATGTACAAGACAGTTAAAAGCTTTTTACAGAAAACATTAAAACCATTACAGCGGGGTGCAGGGAGCAATAAGAAGTAATTTAAAACCTAACTTTAAATAAAAGAAGGTAAATAAAAACAGACAAAAGCTCAAATAAAATTGATAAAATGTAAGAAATGAAAGTTCCAGTGCAAATAGAAAAGTTTTAACCCTGATTTAAAACTGCCGAGTCAGCAGACCTGCAGTTTTCTGGGAGTTTGTTCCACATGTGAGGAGCATAAAAGCTGAATGCTGCCTCTCCATGTTTAGTTTTGACTCTGGGAACAGAAAGTAGACCTGACCCTGATGACCTGAGGGATCTGTTTGGTTCATGACGATCTAGAAGATCCTGAATGGATTTTGGTCCTGAACCATTTAGTGCTTTGTAAACTAACTGCAGGATTTTGAAGTTAATTCCCTGACAAAACAGGAAGCTAGTGTAAAGATCTGAGGACTGGAGTTATATGATCTACTTTCTTGGTCTTAGTGAGGACTGGAGCAGCAGCGTTCTGGACTAACTGCAGCTGTCTGATGGACTTTTCAGGGAGACATCTCCCTGAGGACAGCATTACAGTAGTCTAGTCTACTAAAGATAAATGCATCGACAAGTTTTTCTAAATCCTGCTGAGTCACCTGGCCTTTAATCCTCGACATGTTCTTGAAGTGATAACAGGCCGACTTCACAATGTTCTTAATATAACTGTTAAAATCCAGGTCTGAGTCCAGGACTACTCCCAAATTTCTGGCTTGGTTGTTAGTTTTGAACTTTGCCATTTGAAGCTGAGAGCTGACTTTTAATCTTTCTTCCTTGGCTCCAAAAACGATTATTTCAGTTTTGTCTTCATTTAACTGAAGGAAGTTCTGGCACATCCAATCTTTGTTGCAGATCGATGATTGATCAATGCAGTTGATCAGAGTTTGGATCGAACTGTAGTCTCCTGGTGAGATGGTTTTGTAGATCTGTGTGTTATCAGCATAGCTATGGTAACATATTTAGTTGTTCTTTTTAAAATTTGGGTAAGTAGGAGCATTTAGATGTTGAACAGCAGTGGCCCCAGGATGGAACCTTGGGGAACTCCATGTTATTTTAGTTCGCTCAGATTTATAGTTACCCATAGACACAAAGTAGTCTCTGTCTAATCAGTAATTCTTATAGCTATGTTTTGTATTTGTTGCTGGTGTTGTTTTTCATGTTTTTCTTAGCTTGTCTTCATATACAGCAGGTGCTCCTGATAATTATCTGCTTTGTTTTTTTGCAGATATTGTCAGATATTTCCCTGTAAGTCTCTTATAAATGTAGCAGTCCAAGTCCATCCATCCATCCATCCATCCATCCATCCAGCCAGCCAGCCAGCCAGCCAGCCAGCCAGCCATCCATTCATTTTCTACACCACTTAGTCCAGTTCAGGGTCACGGGATATCTGGAGCCTCTCCCAGCATGGCACTCTACACCCTGGACACCCTGGACAGGTCACCGGTCCATTGCAGCAGTCCAAAAAAAGAAGTCTGTTTGTATGATTTTTAACCCCTAATTACAATAAAACACAAAAATGTAAAAACAATATAGTTTTAGTCTCAATATGTTTTGACACAAAGAAATTCAGCTTTCAGCTCAAACCAAGAGGATCTTTTATATTTTCCTTGTTTTGATTTTGTATGTGACTTTCTTCCCATGTGTTTCTAAATTAATCCTGATTTACTATCACAAAAGTAACCAGAAATACAGTCTGTCTGCTCTTGTAGAGAGAAATATAACTAGATATATATGCTAATACCACTTAAGCAAATGAAATCACATAATTGGTTGTAGCGGTTTAACCTTTGAACAATGAATTACTGTGTGTCTGTGCTCCATATGCAAACCATTTACATAAGAGTGTATCATTTAAATGCACCCTACCTTTTACCATGCTACTAAATCCTCTGCCTCAGTGCAGTTTGCGTTCACAAACATCGAGCACACAATCACACATGACAGTGGACCAGCTGATTTTCTCCTCTTTATCTGAGCTGTGGGTGTGAAATCAATGTAGGTGGCCCATCTCCAGCCCTGCAGGGGGGAAAACATCAACAGACCTCACCAGAGTGAGGGCAGTAGGAGGATGGAAACCTGGCAAAATTCTGATAATAATCACAGGAACATATTATTTTGTTAGTCATACTTTGAAACCCAGACAAAAAGAAATTGGTGCCTGTATTTAAACCTGAATACAAACTGATTTATATCTATATGTGAGGAGAGAAATATTCAAAAGAAGGAATAAGCTAAGTATGCTCTTCCACTAGATGGTTTCCCCCACCTCCTTTCTGAGCTGAAAAGAGGATGAACTACTGGTTGGGGGTGTAAATAGAGAGCTGAGAGGTTGATTCAGGGACTGTTAACCCCAGGGGAGGCTCTGAGTATCGGACCTGATTCCCAGGCCATCTCATTGTTCCCAGCCCCACTGTAATTTAGGAGGAAACCGGTGTCAAAGTTTCACATAAATCGTCCATGTGCCGAAAGCATTCCAACCTCAATCTGTCACTGAGACACTGGTCAGCCGGTAAATACTCATCAGCTGCTTCTCTTCATGTGCTCACACACACACGCCACCATGTACACAAAAAAACTGTTTTGTTTGTGCGAATGTATATCTACTTTTCTGGTTCTACATGAGAAAGCAGCTCTTGCTGAGGAGGCAGGTTTGCAAGATGAGCAGCGAATGCACAGATGTGCAAATGCACTCACACAGCACACTGACATATGCACAGGTTTTACAGGCGCTGGTCATGGCTTCTATCTGTACAGCAGAAAGAAAGGAGATTAAAACACATTATAAGAGCAAGTTACACCCAGTTTAGCTAAGATGGTAATGGTCAACTACTAATACTAACAATTTACTTTAGGACTGAAGAACTAACACCACAGTGTTGTTAGAAGAATCCACTAAAATTAGAAGTCTTTTTGCAGGTATTTAAGCTAAATTAAAGAAAGAATTTAATGCATCTCCATATTAACGTCTTTAGCTGAATGAGATCATCGGGAATAAAACAAGGAAGGGCAACAAAAGAAAGGATAAATGAAAAAAGAGAAGGAAATTAAAAGACAAAAATATAATCCAGGACAGGAGAGGGAGAACAACGCTGAAGGAAATATGTTGGTGTAGATTCTCACTCAACCAGGTCATGGTAATCCTAAGAGCTTGAACTGAAGGAAACTGGACTTCTTTTTCATCTCTTGAAGATGCTTCACCTCTAATCCAAAAGGCTTCTTCAGTTCTAAACTGACTGGTAAGAAGAAGAGAAAATGTTACCATTCCATACTGTGCTGGTATGTATGAAAAACTCACAAGAATCCTCTCCAAACACAACATTCCCTTGCATTTCAAAACTAGCAACACACTGAGGCAGAACCTGGTCCACCTGAAACACAAGATGAGATAAATATTCCTAGTATACTCTTCCATTTTGGAGGTCAAGAGTCTGAGTGCCTAGGTTAGGTACCACAGTTGCCTTTACATCACATCATTTTAACTTTCTCCTTCAGCCCTTAGTATTTTCTAGCTTCTCATGTTCCTTCTTCTTGATGTTGCTGCCATTTGGGATCAGTACATCTATCATTACTGCCTTCCTCTGCAGTTTGTTGACCACCACGATGTCCGGTTGGTTAACCATCACCAGTTTATCAGTCGGGATCTGGAAGTCCCACAGGATATTAGCTCCATTTCTCCTCTCTGCCCTTGTCCATGACAAATGACAAGGACAGAGTAGGAGATGACATGTAAATATATATATATATATGTACACATACACATGTGCATTTTATTCACTTAAAGTAAACCGAGATCTATGTTTGTAGGTGGACAAGATTTCAGGACCTCTACATGGACTTGGGAGGTTTCTTTCTGGAGACAACATTATAAAAATGGTTTTGAAGATTTCTTTTGAACCTGAGTAGAGAATTTAGAAACACAAGAAAAACTTCTAGGTAGCTTTGACCTCTAAAAAGCATTGACCTCATGCCGAGTTGGTTACATTTGAGTAGTGAAATTATCCGTCACAACAGATATATTTTGTTTTTCCTCGTCTGTATAACGTGGCGTTCAGTGACGCTGCTGAACTCGTCCCGTTGCTGTAAACCCTATACCAGAGTCGTACATTGCAAATGACATGAAAACATTTCATTTCAGTGTTACTTTAGATAAACATTACAATCACTGTGGATATTAGCATAAAACCTGGTGGTTATCCTGCAGGTGCTGAAATATATTAGATGTATTTTCTTCCTTCTCTGCAACTTTTTTATGCCACATTTAAGAGTCTGGTGAGCCATCCTCCACAATGACATGTTGTTCTTTTTCTCTTTTTATAACCAAAAGAATCAGACAAGGATGACTTAATCTGTTTGATTAACGAGGGAGTAAGTCTCCGTCTTCCATACTGTCCCGTCTCTTCTGCAGCTCAAACACAAAACAAAGTAGCACCAACACCAACAGCAGATGGAGTAACTTTGTTTTCATCCTGAGCAGAAGTTGCTCTGATTTGAAGTTAAGGTTCAGAGACAAGCTTTTATGGAAAGCAACAATATTGAGGAATCTTTACAATTAATCAGTTGTGGTGTTTAAAGGCATAAATAATTGTGAAATTATGCATTTGTGAGATCTGTACATGGGATCTTGTTCGGACGTTGTTGTGACGGAGAAATGGACAGACTGATCAGGGCTTTGTACGAGGAATCACACTGGTCCATTATGGTAAAAAAAAGACAAAAAGTAAAATTTTTGATTTACTGGTCTATTTACGTTTCAACCCTCACCTATGGCCATAAGATTTGGGAAGTAACAAGTGCCTTAAAAGAGCTTCTTTCAGAAGGTAGGCAGGCTCAGCTCCTGACTGGATAGGGAGCTTGCTGAATGTGGAGCTGTAGGTTGGTCATATGATGAAGAAGCCAACGAGACAGAGCCCCATATAACCTACTATCTGTTCACATAATATCACACAATGCATATGCTGATTTACTCTTGTCAGTCGTCACATTTCTAACACTTAAGCATGTCCACAAAGAACACTGGTGCAGCTTGCTTGTGTTGAGAGGAGGTTTGTTACACATCCGTCTGCAGGAGTTTCTGTGGCTTCAGGGTCTTTGTCCCTCATCTTTAACTTCATTAAAAGTCTGTGTATAGATAGCCATAAACAAATAAACACATACGTGTCCGCTCATGTCAGATGTCTACAGAGGCATCCTCTTGTTGATCAATAACCCTCATAGATTGTCAATTACCCTCTAGAAGAGAAATGGATGAGATTTGCATATATATAGAGCCGGGTTTACCCAAGCGCTCATAGGATGTCCTGAAACTGCTGCCTTCAGCAAGCTGACCCCCACCAGAGGAGGAGAAAGGAGGTGGGGTGGGTGGGTAGGAGGTGACAGGGATGTTGAACAGCAGGGCCCGAAATATGGGGGGAGACACCTGAGATGTGGTGGTGCAAATACACATTATGCAGATTATCATGATTTGATCCAGCTCACTGTAATCTGATTGCTGGGAGTTCAGCATGAGTGAGGAAGACGAGGAAGAAGATGATAACAGTAATGGGATTTAGTTAGTAAAACTTTCAAAATTGTCTGTGCAGCAATTACTAAAAAACTGAGCAAAACTTATGACTTAAAACAGAGATTTGTGTCCTTTTTAAGCTTAATTTGTTTTTCTTTTTTTTTCTTTTTTTTATGTTTAACCCCTTAACATCTGAAGTTATTTACAATGATATCTAAAAATACAGGAAAAAACGAGGAAACTAAAAAGAAAAAGAAAATGACAGAAATAAAATACAATTAAATATTTAAAAAATTAATAAAAGTTAAAACATAAAAAATATTTAAACAATGTAAATACATAAACTGAATAAAAGCAAATTAATGATTTTATAAATTTATTAGATAAAGAGAAGTGAATTAAACAAAGTGGTTTGTTACAAATTTGAGACAACAGGCATCAAAGGGTTAAACTGGTAATTTAACTTGAATGGATACTTAACTTAGAAATGATTTAAGCAACAAACTTTTCTTTAACCAGTAGAATTAAATGTTCCAGAGTTTCCAGAAATGTTTGAACTCAGTCTCACATTCAGTGACGAAAGCAAACATCTAGAACCAAACTTTGATGACGCAATGTCTGATACAAATCATCAGATGTTGAAAAAAGACAATCAGTTAACCATATACACGCATGAGCCCATATATATATATATATATATATATATATATATATATATATATATATATATATATATACACAGTATCTCCCCTCCCCTCATATTTTTGCAAATATTTTAGTATATCTTTTCATGGGACAACACAATAGAAATGAAGCTTTGACATACAGAATATCTAAGTTTAGTTTCTATAGTTAGAAATTCTGTATATCCAAGTTTCATTTCTAAAGTGTTGTCCCATAAAAAGATATACTAAAATATTTGGTATTGTCCCTGGTGAGGTATTCCGGGCACGTCCCTTAGTGATGTTGTAGGAGGGAGAAATCTTTTTTTGTGTAAACTTTGCCCGCCAGGTGTCAAGAACTACGGACATCAACAGCAAACCTGAAATGGCAGATTGAAATAATGACCTCAGACCTCATCCACCCCCCGGGGCCCTGCCACTGAGGAGCTTTTTAACCACCTCAGCCCCAGAGATGGCAGAGCCAGCACCAGGGTCCCCAGACTCTGCTTCCTCATCGGAAGACGTGTTGGTGGGATTGAGAAGGTCTTCAAAGTATTTCCTCCACCACCTCACAACGTCCCGAGTTGAGGTCAGCAGCCCCCCATCCCTACTGTACACAGTGTTGATGGAGCACTGCTTTCCCCTCTTGAACCACTGGATGGTGGACCAGAATCTCCTCGAAGCTGTCCGGAAGTCATTCTCCATGGTCTCTCCAAACTCCTCCCATGCCCGAGTTTTTGCCTTAGCGACCGCCTCAACTGCGCTTCGCTTAGCCCACCAATACCCATCAGCTGCCTCTGAAGTCCCACAGGCCGAAAAAGGCCAGATAGGACTCCTTCTTCAGCTTGATGGCATCCCTTACTGCCGGTGTCCACCAACAAGTTCGGGGGCTACCACCACGACAGGTACCGGCGAAACTCTTTCTGACAGGGGACTCCACCAGACGTTCCCAGCAGACCCTCACAACACTCTTGGGTCTGCCAGATCTGACCGGCATCCTCCCCCACCATCTGAACCAACGCACTGCCAGGTGGTGATCACAGCTCCGCCCCTCTCTTTACCCGAGTGTCCAAGACATGCGGCCACAAGTCCGACGATACGACTTCAAAGTCGATCATCAAACTGCGGCCTAGAGTGTCCTGGTGCCAAGTGCACATGTGGACACTTTTATGCCTGAACAAGGCGTTCATTATGGACAGTCCATGACGAGCACAGAAGTCCAACAACAAAACTCCACTCTGATTCAGATCAGGGGGCCATTCCTCCCAATCACGCCCCTCCAGGTCTTGCTGTTATTGCCCACGTGAGCATTGAAGTCCCCCAGCAGAACGAGGGAGTCCCCAGAAGGAGTGTTCTCCAACACCCCCTTCAAGGACTCCAAAAAGGGTGGGTACTCTGAACTGCTGTTTGGTGCATAAGCACAAACAACAGTCAGGACTCATCCCCCCACCTGAAGGCGGAGGGAGGCTACCCTTTGGTCCACCTGGGTAAACCCCAACGTAAAGGCGCCAAGTCAGGGGGCAATGAGCATGCCCACACCTGCTCGGCGCCTCTCACCGGGAGCAACTCCAGAATGGAGGAGGGTCCAGCCCCTCTCAAGGACAGTGGTTCCAGAGCCCAAGCTGTGCATCGAAGTGAGTCCTACTATATCTAGCTGGAACTGCTCAACCTTGCACACCAGCTCAGGCTCCTTCCCCACCAGAGAGGTGACATTCCATGTCCTTAGAACTAGCTTCTGCAGCCAAGCATCAGACTGTGCTTTGTCTGGTTCCTCCACTAGACACCTGTTTGCCATGGGTGACCCTACCAGGGGCATAAAACCCCCGACAACATAGCCACTAGGATCATCAGGACCCCCAAACTCAGGGAGGCAGTTCTAGAACTTTTCTTTGGACAAACAAATCAAAAAAAAAATCTGAAAAGTGACCCAATGAAAAGACAAATAATATTTTAATGTTTTGCACTTTGAGGTACATCCTTTGTTTGCTATCTCAAATAGTTTAATAATTCCTCATTAAAAAAAAAATCAAGCAAGCTTTTCCTCATGTTTTTATACTGTGAAAGCTGCAGCTGGCTACGAGCGTGGACTGAATGGGTTGCAACAATAAGTAAATGCCAGTATTCTGAGGGTAAAAGCTCACTGCAACAAGTGGGGAAAAATGGTAAATGGTCTGTATTTATATTGCAGTTTTACCCAAAGTACTTTACATATACGTCACATTTTCCCATTCACACACACATTCACACACTGATGGCAGAAGCTGCCATGCAAGGCGCTCGGCCATGACCCATCAGGAGCAATTAGGGGTTTGGTGTCTTGCTCAGGGACACCTCGACATGAGCTCTCCAGCCAGGGATCGAACTGGAAACCCTTGGGCTACAGGACGACCACTCTACCCACTGAGCCCACTGTGTGAACTGAACTTTGAACTAGTTCATGTAGAAATTCCAACACTGTTGTTACATATACAAAACAAAAGGTGAAAGCCAAGTCCCATAAATCAGTACATCAAATTCTCCCATCATTTCATGAACTTCAGTGTGATTTCACACCTTCACTTCCCAACCCAGCTCAGAGGTACATGTTCAGTTTTTCTTGTTAATACCTCAGAGTATCATTTAGTAGGAAGATGTATTTTTTTCTTTTGTACTGAACTGTGATATATAGAGGAGTCTGATATTTATCCTAACCTATTCCAGCAGAATATATTGTATGAATGTTTTAGTGATGTCTACCAAACAAAAAGCCAGCTCAGATTTGATTAGATATCAGTCCTCATTGTATTCATACAGCACTTGTGAGAGGAAATTTAAATTCCCAGTCTAAGATGAACTTTTTTGTTTTTATTTAACAAGAATGTTTGTGAAAAGGCTCTAAAACTAAATATTAACATGAATCTTTATCTTCTCAACAGTTCATGGTGTGCTGTTTCAGTCGGTGACAGAGATGTTTGATGAAGACTTGCAGTTACTTCACTCTTACCTTCTTCTTGTGTTATTTTAACTGCTGTTCATCTGCATCTGTCAGTGTGTGCAGTAGTGTAAGTATTTCTGTGGCCCTGAGTCACTGTGGTGGCATCAGGGGCCAATTAGCAGGGTGGATTATGTGTCTGAACTCTGCTCCTCAGGGAGGGAAGCAAACCACACTGTGAGGAGGGGTTGTGACGGGGCTCCCTGCATGAGTCCTCATGAATTACACTGGCACCGAGCACATCAGTGCACCATACCAGCCCTGTATTAGCCGTCATCACAGCGGTGTGTAAGTGACAGCTGTGATATGTATCAGGTGCTGCAAACGTGTATATATTTACACTGTTAAATGCATGTATGCAGGTGTGAGACAGAAAGACAGAAGTAGAGACGGCTGATTAACATCCTTCACATTCACTGTGTTGATACTTCAGTCCGAAGGGAAATCCATCAGAGCTAAAAGTGGTATTAATCACATAATTGTCCATCTCAATATTATTTATTATAAGAAAAAACAGGCCAAAGTATCTCATTTATAGCTTTCTAGTTTTTTCCTGATTGGTAAGTTGACTTTGTTAAACTGTTGGCTGAACAGCTACCTGAGCATCTGCCTGTACATGGGTTTAATTCTACTGTACACGCTCATTTGAGTTAAAAAAGCAAAGCTAAAAGATGCTATTACATTTCAATATTTAGCAGCTTGAACCCATCATATCCACAGCAGAGTCAAGGCCTAAATAAAGGAGGACAAACATTTTCATTAGCTCAGCATTTCACCTGCTCATCATCCAAAAGATCCAGTTTCACAACATGAGAACCAGAAACCTGAAGAGGGGAAATCAACCAGTTTCCTTACGACCAGTTAGAACAATCAGGTGGTTGTGGACCATTTTTCTGACAGGTGTTAAAGTAGACATGTTGCTATGGGAAATATTGGGCTATAAAGCATTAATGCATACAGATATTTTAAAAAGGAGACAGAAAAATGGGGAAAAGTGAACTCCAACATTTTTAAACATGTAATTATTGTAGTTATTTGTTGGTTTATATCTACTTTCAGTAACAAGAACACTCTTCCAGGTTTTTGAAATAGCATTAATTTCTAAATGTTTAAACCCATAACATCTGAATTTATTTACAATTTTAAAAAAACAAAATTAATAGAGTGAAAATAAAAGAGAACACAATAAAGCACAATTTATTATTGCATAAATTAGTAACAATAAATAAATAAATGTTAATAATAAATAAATAATATAGACATAAATACATAAATAAGATTGAATAAAAGCAAATAAATAAATAAAATAGAATAACAGAGATCAGCCCCTCACTTATAGTCTTGGTTTGCTTTACCTTCTAAATTTTGTGCATTAGAATATTATCAGAAACTTGTGTTGTTTATCTGTCACAGATGGCCAGAACTGGTTAAACGAGATGCTTTCTGCCTTACCTAAATAAATAAATAAATCAATACCTGCAACTCGTTCGCATTTAAATTAGCTCAGACAACTGCTGTTGGCCCACACGGACTGAGGAGTGTGGGCTGTGGGATCTGAGCGGTCGGTCAATGAGGACATGAAGCGTTAGCTTGAGCACCAGCGTGTCCAATGGGATTGATCGATTAGTTGTTGATTGCCATAGTGACTCCCAGAGAGTGTTTAATATCTCTATTCTTCCTCTATGTGTGCACTCAGCGAGCAGGTTTTAGTTACATCACAACCTCCAGGTGGGCTGATGTCTGCTTTCCTATTGGCAGCTTGGATTTTTCTTCTTTAGTTTTGGCTGAAAACCTAAAAAACCAAAAGACTGGTTCAACCTCCAGCTGAGTGACTTCTGTGTGAGCGCGTCAGTGTTGGTGTGACGTTGCAGGGATGTTATCGCTCTCTGGCAGCATCAAGCTAATGTGGTCTCCCTGTTAGGAGGTCCGATGTTAAATCTGCACCAAACGAGCTGAAAGGATCAGACTCCTGGTGTCAGGGGTGGTGGGGGGAGCTGGGGGCTGATATAAGTGTCTGGCAGACAGCCTCTTCATCTCCCATTCCCTCCTCATTCTTTCCTTCTTACCCACCCTCCAGGCACACCCTTCACTTTCTATCCAATCTAAGCCTTTTTGTCAGTGTTCCTGGTCTGTGATATAGGAAGGCTTGGTTTTAGCCAAACACACCCACCCACCCACCCACCCACACACACATCACGGTGCATTAGACTGGTGATTTCCCCTCCTTCATGCCTATGCTATGGCCTTATTTATCATAATTCATCATTTTACCATACCCTCTGCTCTCGCTATTCACATGGGCATTATCATATTGTGGGGTGGCTGTGGGGTACACAGCTAACAGGCCTGATGTAAGAATGAGGAGTGCATCTGAATGAGACCTCATCCCTTTAAATACCCTCCTCAAACAGCTTTTAAAAGCTTTACAACTGGACATTTTTCTTTTGTCAGGGAAATATGGGGATGAAAAGCATAAGAGGAAATCATAACAGTGTAGAAAAGGGATATATTTACGATCCTTTAATATGCAACGCCTCAATTATTGGAGCTTCATGCAGCCAGGGTGGCTGTGATACTGAAATGGGGCTGTGAAAAATTAAAAGGATACATTACATTGATTTTTGAGAGTGGAAATAATAAGATTATACTGTACAGTTAACGATAACTGTAATTTGCACTGGTTATGAGAAGTGCCAATTAAAATAAATTGAAAAGTTTCCTTTCCAGGATTGAATTTTGGATATGTATTTCTTTAATTTATCATATGAGGTTTTACCATTGAAATGTATGTATTTAATCCATCACTCGCTTAATTCATTTGATAAAATGTGTCAGAACTGATCTTACTGTACGTGATTGCTTATAGATCACAGTCGAGAGCTGAGAACTGAGAACTGGTTTGGATGCCAATGATTGGTAGAGTTTTTTAGCTGAGTTTAGTCAGCCATGTTGCTATGCTACATGTTAGCATTTCTGCTTCCTGGTGTCTGCTAACATCTTCTACATCTCATGTTGCCACCTATACAGAGAGCTCTTGTAGGAGCTAAAAGGGTTATGCAGTCAAAGTCCCACAAGACCAGCTAAGCCGTCAGGATGGCAAAGTATGGTACGTCCCCCATCACGGCGTTTATCACCCTCAAAAGAGAAAGTTAAGAGTGGTTTTTGACTGTGGTGCCAGCTTCCAAGGCACCTCACTGAACAATGAGCTTCTGCAGGGCCCAGATTTAGCTACAGCTCTACTTAAGAAAATGTTAATTCCAAGTTGTAAAATGTTTAGTTTGAGACTCTAAACAGGAGTTTAGACCAGTGGTGGGGAACGCTGGCCCTTGAGGGCCACAGTCCTGCAAGTTTTCCATGATTACCTGCTCCAACATGCCTGACTCAAATCAAATGGATCTAACAGCCTATTAAGTTCTGCACATTGACTCATTAATTTGAATTAGGAGTGTTGGAGCAGGGAATCATGGAAAACTTGCAGGACGAGAGCCAAGGTTCCCCACCACTGGTTTACACGATACTCCTGCTTTAATGTCTATAAAGAGAAATTTATTCCCTCAGTTGTTTTTTTGTGGCGTGAACATTTTAAAGCTCTACAAACAAAATGTGATTTAGTCTGTTTGTCTGCCTGAGCTCAGGAAGAAATTTAGATTTTGATATTATATTGTTTAGAAATGCATTTGAATGGATGTAATTGTGTGAAATCAGCTGGGATCTCGTCTCAGATCGATCTCTGCATCCTGACTCGAATCAAACTGGTATCAAGAATGAATCATTATAATCAAGCAGCTCAGTCTGGAGGTGCGTGCTCTTAACCCTAGAACACTAACTTTATGTGAGTAGCCTTTCAAAACCAATGCAGCATGGGTGGCTTTCACCCAACCTTAGTGTTCTAGGGTTAGATCTCATGCTTATCATCATCCAGGCACCATCCACATGTCTCCATGGCTGCCCCCTGTTCTTTGCACCCACTAATTCAAAACAACATGCAAACTTTCTCACACTTTCCTCTCGGCCATCTGAGTCGCTGAGTGAGCTGCACATGCTCACTGACCTGTGCAGCCCTGACCACAGCTGCTACAAGTGGATGCAGCTTTATTGAGTCAAAGTTGGAGGACTTGAAACTGTTATTTTTAACCTAACACTGGCTGGTTGATAATAATAATAATAATAATAATAAGACTTTTATATATTCCACAGTATTCCCTGTCTGTAAAATATAAAGCAGTTCATATTGTCTGAATCTGGAAATTTTGATAAGTCTGATGACATTTTTATTTAAGAAAAAGAAGTCCTTGGCTTGAGGTGTCAACTTCTCTATATTCTAAATGTTTAAATCCCATTTATGTAAAAAAAAAAAATCAACTTTGCTGAATTATCTCTCACTGTTTTACCAACAACAAGTCAAAGTGGAGATTAGATTATTATCTCAGCTTGAAGAGAAATATACAGACGCACCGAGCATTTTAAATCCTCATCCATCAGACCACACAGACCACGTACACACTCCCTCAGTATCACTTTGCTTTCCAGATCCTAATGAGAAGAGAAAAACCTAATTTGATCCATCTCAGCCCTTCACTCACCCTCCTTGCCCTCCCTTCCCCGCTCCTCGGCTGGTCATGGGCTATTCCCGCTGCTCTGATTATTGTTAATCTCATCATATGTCTCTTTCCGCTCAATAAATCCCCCTCCTCCAACAGAGCTCCCCATTTTCACTCAAATCAAATTGTTACCGAACATAACCTGCCTGAGCTCCGGCGTGCCGCTGCAGTAATGCAGTTTGTCATAATTAAGTGCCGAGCCTAATTAATTAAATGGTCAGAGGGCTAATCAGTGCATTCTGTGGCCAAACTGCTGCATGATGGGAAATAAGTACGGATGAATAGAGATCGACTGACGTATATCGCCACTGACGGTCCGGCCTGAACTGGAATGACAAAGTTAATCGTGGAGCCATCTCAGTGAATCATGGAGGTTTAAAACAACTTTCCTCCACACACATGCAAGAAACACACACATGTGCACTGTTATCTGCAAAATTAGCGCTATGTTATTTATGCACACTCAACTATACAAGGAAGAACAATAAACAGCACACACACACACACACACACACACACACACACACACACTCCTCTCTGGTCTAACATCACATTATACTTTTCATTGAATTGCTTGAATACACAGTGTGTATTGATTGAGTAAATGTGCTAATGAAAGTGATGCACAAAGACAGTTCATTAAAGTTGGGCTTGATTAAAAGAGAGATCCCGACAGAACCCTAAACACACACACAGACACACACACACACACACACACACACACACACACTCGGCTCACTGGTGTGATTCGCTGCATTTTTAATCTCTAAACTTTTACTGTTTCTTTGGCTCAGTTTTCACCTCAGACTTCCAAAAGACAAAACTCCAAATGCAGATGTCCACATTTGTTATTATTCAGACTTTTCATCATTACATACAGCACATGCAACAAACTCTGGCAAGGGAGGAAAGCAGGTGCAGACACAAAAAAACACAATTACTAATACTCAAGTTGCATCGTTACTGACTGCTATGAAAAAATGGATGATTCAATGCATATGTTGGTTTAGTTAAACTGGACATGAAACTGTTCAAGTCAATTTTATTTTATTTGTATTTACACAACAAAGTTATCTCAAGTCATTTTACAGACAAAGTCCAATTCAATACAAATCTTTGTAGTCTAATTATAGGCCAGTTAAATCCAAATTAGTTCATTTTATAATAATTGTGCTCCCAGCACTCAAACTTCTCTTTGGTTCAGTCACCCAACCTGAGCTTGCATCGGGGAGTGGCCGAAAGTGGAAAGGAAAAAAAAAACTTACAAGAGGGAAAACCTCCAGCAGAACCAGAACCAGGCACAGGAAGGATGGCCATCTTCCCGGACCGACTGGGGCTGGATAGGACAGGAAAGAGGGGCCAACAAGCACCATAGCCCAAAAGAAGGGATACCTGCTGAGAAAGAAGAGAAACACAAGTTTATGACAAAATAATGTAATTTAATTATAGAGAAAAAATAGTAAAGAAAGAGAAATGGAGAAAAGTGCTCAGTATATTGTGGGATGTCCCCCAGCAGCTTCGGCCTATAGCACCATAACTAAAGAGATGGATAAGATTCACCACGCCAGCCCAAACCACAAGATTTATTAAAAAAGTCAAGTTTGAAGATGATCTTAAAGGCAGAGAGGGTTCCACAGACCGTGGGACCGTCTGTTACATGGTCTGCTAACTGGGTTCTGCTTCCTGAAACCAAACTGGGGTTTTTTTGACCGAGTTGGTTCCAGTGCTGGTTCGGAGCAGGAGCCTGAATAAGCACCGGCTCCTGACTCTCAAAACTGGTTCTAAGCTGCCTCCAGCTCTTTCCTGGGCCATATCTAAGAACCCCTTCATGTAGGTTGGGTCAGCGGTCGGGGTGGGTTAAGGCTGGACAGAAGGCTGCTTTTGGACATCTACAGAAGGAGGTGCTGCAGCAAGCTACAAAAGAGTTGTCGGCCAGCTAGTAAATAACTTAAATAGGCTGAAAAACTTTTCAGTGGCCATAACATGGAACTGAAATGTGGCAGCAATGGGTGACCCCCCCCCCCCCCCCAAAAAAAAAATTAATACATAAACACACATTTTGATTGATACATATATATATATATATATATATACTACCGTTCAAAAGTTTGGGGTCACTTCTCTATTGAATCCAATGGCAAAGTGACCCCAAACTTTTAAACGGCGGTGTATATATATATATATATATATATATATATATATATATATATATATACACAATGTGTGTGTGTGTGTGTGTGTGGTTGTGTGTAACAATGTAATTGCATTGCATTCGGTGCTCACTTAAAACCAAACTTAATTACTTATTTGACTCCAACCCAAACTTCAATAAAACCAAAATCCAGAGTGAACTGCTTTACAATTTAGGATTATTTTTATTGATCAGATACAATTTACGGTAAACAAGAACCAATATGCCAGACAGTTATTGCTCCTCCCGGTTAAAATGCTTAATTAGAGCTGAGCCGACGTCAGTCCCTTCAACACTGGCTGTGTTCACCACCAGCAGCTCCTAGATGCCAGTGCTAGACCAGAATATAGATTCTTCTTTAGAACGGGTGGCTGTGGTCCAATCACAGATGTACAGGAAGGACTCTGGAGACACACTGAAGTTTTAAACAAACTGCAATGTCTTTAAATCCAGAACAATGCAATACCGCCAGAATCTTGACCATGGATGTGTCCAGACAACAGGCAGCCTTCGCATCATAATCCACCCAACACCACTGAAAAATACACCATTAATCCTAAAGGGAAAATGCAAAACTCACATAAATCATTACATTTGTACCATGTAATCAATGTAAGTATAGTCAGTTCTAAGATGGGTTACAAGTTGTAGCTAACGGTTAAAAACACTGTAACTTCACTGAATAATCACCTCTTAAAAGTGATCACTGTTCTCTGCATTTGTCCATCTGTGGGAGTCTGGTGAGTTTGGAAGGACCAGAGCAGGATACAGTTAACTCCATGTTAATCTTTGCCTGAGTGCTTCCTCTTTCCTTCTCCTCAAGACGCCATATTCCATTACATTTTAGATGACATAATGATGCAGCACCAACTTGGCTCCATCTGTGTAAAACCCAACAGGTTCACTGGAAGCTCCAGCTAAGCACCGGCTCTAGCACCAGCACCAGCACGGAACCAGCACCGGCTCATCTTTGGTCGAAAAGGAGCCACTGGGAGCTGGATCCACAGAGAAGGTCTGCTAACAGAAGGTTCTGCTTCCTGAAGCCAAACTGGGAGCTGGATCCACAGAGAAGGTCTGCTAGCTGAAGGTTCTGCTTCCTGAAGCCAAACTGGGAGCTGGATCCACAGAGAAGGTCTGCTAGCTGAAGGTTCTGCTCCCATTTTACGTTTAGAACCTCTAAGAACCACAGATAAACCTGCTGCCTGAGAGTGTTGTGGTCTGTTTGGAAATCTGGAACTCTGATATCTTTACCATCTAATGGATCTTAGTCACTAAGAGCTTTATATGTGAGGAGAATAATTTTAGATTCTTTTTAAACAGGGAGCCGATGAAGAGAAGATAAAGCTGGAGAAATATGAAATCCAAGGAGGTAAAATATCTTAAATGAGTTCAACATGTTTGTTTTTTCATTTACAGGTGTTCTTCATGTTCTTTCATGACATGTCGATGTGTCGATTGTTTCACTTGTCAACATTTTACTTGTTTTAAAAGAAAATCAAATAAAATTTTCCAGTTTTTCCATCCATTTAAAATTAATATAAACTTATATATTTTCACTATTATTATGTTCAACAGTATTTGCCATATAATTGTGATCTCGATAGAAACCTTTATTAAAACATCAGACTACGTCAGGCTATTTTTGAAATTAAGTCTTGTGTATGCATGATTAAAGACATACTGCAACATTCCCAAATGTTTCCTTAAATGAAGCAAATTTATCTAAAAATAGAAATAATTAAATGTGCACGGATGTATGTACATGTTTGTATCTTATGTTTTGTGTCAGAGGCACATGTATGAACAACAGTAGCATGAAAACATGAGCTTTGTCTGCCAACAGATAATACTTTCCTTAAGGCTAGACTCTCTCTCTGTGAAGGAGATTTAGAGAATTATTTACAGACAGTATTTATAACAAATTTCCTCAGATGAAATGACCGGTAAGTTTGTTAGAGTTAATCTTGTTGAATTTTAGTTCATCTTGTGCGTGTTGCTGCAGTTAAGTCAAAGTATTCTGAAGCAAAGGCTGAATGTCAGGATGCTGTGACCTGCAGATAATTCACTTTAAGAGTTTAGATGTTTCCATACTCTGAGTCGTATATGAGAATATACAAGTCATTATATCAGTTTAGATTAGGGATCACTAACTCCAGACCTCTTGAGCCAGTGTCCTGCAGCTTTTAGATGTTTCCCTGCTGCAACACATCTGACTTAAATCAACGATTAATTAACAGGCTTGTGCAGAAGTTGACAACAAGCTGTTGGCGATCCATTTCACTTGAATCGGGTGTGTTGCAGCAGGGAAATCTCTAAAACCTGCAGCACTCTGGCCCAAGAGGTCAGGAGTTGGTGACCCCTGGTTTAAATTCTGTTGTGACTGGTTGATTTATCAAACTACAGCCAAAACTTGTATAAACATGATTTAAGGAAATCGTGCATGTTTAAACAGCATCAAAAGTACTTAAAGAAATATAATCAATACTCTGGTGACTGATATGTGTTGAGTTGTAAGATATGTAAGAGTTCTAATACAAACACCCTAACAGATCTCATTTCATCTGGCCACGTCAGAGCAGGCAATGTCTTTCTCCTCAGATGAGGGTCCTTTTGGAGAGAAGCATCTTTTTTGCTCGTATCTTTCTCTGCTTCCCCTGCTTGTCCTCTCCTCAGCGAGGGCATTGTGAGAGCAGTAAGTGCTTGACCGCGGAGGGGAAGTTGGCTCGGAGAAAAGGAAGTGCTTGGCACAGCAAGTCAGGGACTAAAAACTTCCTCAAGTTTTTCCCCATCCATCCCTCCTGCCTTCCCTCTCTGTCTCCCACCCTCTCTCGCTCTCTTATTTCTTCCCTTGAAATTTCTCTTAGGAGATTATCCGCAGGTAAGCTTGTTACCTCTGCTGGCCTGCGTCAGCAGCTCTTCCCTCCGCACTGACCACTGAGGGATGAGGAGATGTGGTGGGAGAGAAGGCAGAGCGGCTTGTGTGGAGGAGGCTGGAGGGGGGTCAGCAAGCCAGGGAAGGAGGCGCAGAGCAGCAGGGGGACGTGGGATGGTGGTGGTAGCGGTGGTGGTGATGGGGGCCTCACAACTCTGCAGTAACACGCCGTGACGACATCATAAGACTGAGCAAATGACTCCGCTGCCTCTCCAGGGGGATGCTGAGAAGGGGGGGAGGGAGACAGGGACACAAAGCTGTCCCCTTGTGAAGGGATCTTCAATCCCTGCGGCAACCCACCCCATCATTTCGTCAGGAACACACACACAGTCCGGCTGTGGTGACCAGGTAGTCTGACACGCTGGAAATAGGCCAAAATTGATTGCATGCACTCACTCACAAAGGACATTAATGGAGATGACAAACAGAAAAAAAGATATTACCAGACTTCAACTAAGCCATATTGACTGTCTTTCTGCTTGTGTCTGTGTGTGTGTGCACGCGTAGTTGTGTTTGTGTGTGTGTGTGTGTGTGTGTGTGTGGGTGTGTGGGTGTGTGTGTGTGTGTGTGTGTGTGCGTCATATTGTGCTCAACCTGCAGTTTTTGGTGAATTTCAGACAGATTTACAAATGTTACAAAGAAAGATATCTTATAATGAGAGTTTTGGAAAGTTCTGGGGAAATTAAAGACATTATTAGTTATATTAAGGAGCTGTTGGATAACGAGGACAGTTGTGTAACGTGAGGAAATCGTAAGTATGGAGGACATTTTTGATGGGCATATGTAACGCTAAGGCTTTTTTATATTGATGCGCTCGTGGCTTTCTGCATCATGTTTGTGCTTTTTACAGGTGGCAGAGAACTCACCAGAGTTAGCAGAATTTCAAAGGTGCTCTATATTCCCTGTTGTGAGGGGACATGTATAGAAAATAATGAAGTTTCTATGGTCCTGATCAAACAGTTTTTAATGACTAAAGCCAAAAAAATTGCAAGTAAAAGTTCAAAACAAAACAAACCTCAAAAGTACAGGTTTGCATATGATGGGCTCACTATGAAGCCATTAAGTTTTTGCAGCTGTAAATGAATGTTTATATTTGTAAATTAAGTTTTGTCACAGCGTAAATAAAAAAAAATTCCTGAGAAATTTAAGTGTGTGTAGAAAAGGATTTGTATGCTTTTGATTTGTTCTTTTGCAAACATCCACTTATGGATGCAAAGAAAAACCTGCATCCAAGACTGAAGCTGCAGATGCGGATATTTGGCCCCATCTTTACGCCTCTATCTAAATGGATGATGACAAACCAAACTGTCCAATCAGAGAGACGGTTCCTGTCCTTTTGCACCGCTGAAGGCTCTTTTAAGAGGAGTAGATAAATGTTAAAGACAAGTGATGGTGCAACCAGAGTCTTTTATTCTAACAACTGTGACTAAATGAAGGTGATGAAGTTTATCTCATTATCAGATAAATTAAAATTATTCAGTCTGAGGCAGTAGGTCCGGACTCTCTACGGCCGTGACTAGCAGTCGCTCGCCTCGCTCTCTCCTCTGGCTGGCCTGCACCACAGTGCCTGGTTCTCCCCAGTTCCTCAAAAACACCAGCCCTGCATACAGGTGGCTGTTCAGAATGTACCAAAAATCCACGACGCTTTTCAATGCTAGGTTTCTAATATTATGTTACCACTTTGAATAAATTGTATTTTTAATTTTTTGACAACAAACTCTCTCTAACTTTTTTTCAGGTACATAAACATAAAAACGGCCATTGAAGTTATGCAGATGAAGACATCTGTCCGGAGGCTGATGAAGACAAACAGCTGAAAGACACATGGCAGAAGCTGAAGATTTGGTAACCATAGCATATATGGAGGTAACCATATAGCATCTTGGATCTGATTATTATCCTAATGTTCGATAATCGATAATCGATGTTCGATAATCCTAATGTTCATTGTCTGCATCCTGCAGATGTGGCAGTTCTGTCTGGTCTGAGTTCTCTGGTGTGCTCCCTGGTGGAATCCTGAGAACTGATGTTCATTCCTAACTTCTACAAATGTTTTTTGGAACATAAAGTGGACTTTCAGACTAAAAACGAGCCTATATAAATCTTGCATTGTTGAGTAAGAGTTGTAGAATATAATCCAGAGAATATAGTTGGAAATTTTGTCCATTGCATCCTGCATAAAAAAACCCTGCTGCACTGCCTGTAGTCACAATTAAATGAATGGCACAGCTGTGTTTTCAGTCTGAATGCAGCTCCAAGGCTGCAAAGATTTTAGGACCAAGGCTGGAATAAGGGTTAGATAACGAGTTCTAGAGCATGCATTATGTACTCACAGGTAAAGAGGTTCAAATATGAGTTTGTGTTGGTATGTAAGATCTGTGTGTGCATATTCACAGGGAGGCTTACTGAAGCCTTCACAAGCAGGGTTTCCCCATCCTGTAGGCTTTGGGGGTGGAGGGATTGCAAGAACTCTTCAGAAAAGGGAGAGATAAACGGGGAAAGTGAGGGGGATGAAAGGGATGTACTCCAGACACGAAGGGGAAATCTGCTCAAATCTTCCCTTGTTAGTGGAGAGGAGAGGGATCAATACAACACTCTCCTCCGGTTGAGCCTCCACTCCAGAACATCTGGAAAAACTCTGTCATCTAACATGATCTTTTCCTCTCTCCTTACCTTCATCCCTATGTGTTTCTTTCTCACCTTTGTTATCTCTTTGCTCATTCCCTTGATCATTGCAAACCTAATATATAAATCCAAAGCACAGCTGGGTCTGACTGACAGGAGAGCAAATCTAAGAAAGGAAAGAGGAACGCCACAAAGTACAGCAGCTAATTCTCTGAAGTTTTAATTAAGTCATTTTCCTTTAGTATCACAAGGAGTCCCAAAGGAGTGAGAGGGAGCAAACATAGGTAGAGGAAGAAAGAGGGTGGGAAGTGTGTAACACCACCACCATGGGAAGGGAGTATGGGTCTAGAAAGAGTAAAGGGAAGGTGGGATTGGGTCACTGGGGAGACCCGGGTCCAAGGGAATCAGCTACCTGTCATGAATTAATCAATCTCCTACAGCTCACTCTGGTGAATTCATTAGCAGCTCCGGCTTCTGCAGAATCATCATTTAATTATTTAAAAAAGGTGAGACAAAATTATGCTCAAAAATAAACTCTACATCTGGAGTGAAAAAGATGGCAGGTTTACTCCTTTTTTAGTTTGTTTCAGGATGTTTTTTGATCTTTAGAAAGGAGAAGTCATTTGATCTCTGCGGTGTTAATGTGTGTGACCAGTTCGAGGAGCAAAGACGATTCAAACTGAACTGTTGGGTCAATTTTAAACAAGCCCTGCTTTCAGGAATGGTCCGGTACGTTTAGTCCAGCATGAACGCACATTCGAAACTCTGGCAAACTCTGGTCCAAAGCAGGGGTTTC